>NC_092145.1:118680273-118983304 GCF_043159975.1 Macaca nemestrina | reverse complement strand
AGTTATAACCACAATCAGGACATTATAATTTTGATCTATAACATCCAGCATTGGTAACATAAACAAAGATGATGTTAAAAAGTTGCTCTTTTAGGTTCAGTCTAAGCAAATACTTACTTTTCAGGATACTGCCACAGAAGACTTTGCTCTCTTAATGATTTTGCTCATGGGGGCTAACCAAGGGTCCCCAAGTGACTCACATATAAGAGTCCAAAATCACGATCGGAATGCCATATGGTGCTATTGTAAATGGCAAGTTACTTTCCAATGACATTGTACTGATTTACACTCCCACCAGCAGTGTATGAACATTCCTACTGTTCCACTTCCTTGGCAACACTTGGTATTATCCATCTTTAACTTTAGCCATCATGGTGGATGAATAATGGAATACCACTGTGTTTTTAATTTACATTTTAGTTTACATTTCACTCATTAGTAAGATTGATCATTTTTTCATATGTTTATTGGCTACTGAATTTCCTCTTTTGTAAAGTGTTCAAGTCTTTTGACCATTCTTCTATTCAGTTGTCTTTTTCTCATAGATTTGTAGAAATTCTTTATATAGTCTGGATATTATGCTTTTGTTAGTTATTAATATATGTGTTGCAGACATCTTCTTCTACTCTGTGGCTTGCCTTTTTGCTCTCTTTGTGGTATCATTTGATGAGCATAACTTATTAGTTTTAATTTAGTCAAATTTATCAGTCTTTTCTTTAATGGGAAGTATTTTTGATATCTTAAGAAATCCTCAGCCAGGTGCGATGGCTCATGCCTGTAATCCCAGCACTCTGGGAGGCTGAGGCAGGTGGATCACTTGAGCTCAGGAGTTCACACCAGCCTGGGCAACATGGCGAAACCCCATCTCTACTAAAAATACAAAAATTAGCCGGGTGCGGTGGCATGTGCCTGTAGTCCCAGCTACTCCAGATGCTGAGACAGGAGAATTACTTGAGCCTGAGAGGTAGAGGTTGCAGTGATTTGAGATCATGCCAGTGCATTCTAGCCTGGGCAACTGAGCGAGACCTTGTGTAAAAAAAACCAAAAATGAAATTCTTAGCAGGGGATTTCCCAACACTTTGGGAGGCCAAGGAGGGAGGCTCACTTGGGGCCAGGAGTTTGAGACCAGCCTGAGCAACACAGCAAGACCCTATCTCTACAAAAAAAAAAAAAAAAATTTGCTGGTGCGATGTTATGTGCCTGTAGTCCCAGCTACTAGGGAGGCTGAAGCAGGATCACTTGAGTACAGGAGTTCCAAGCTGCAGTCAGCCAAGACTACACCACTGCACTCCAGCCTGGGAGACAGAGACCCTGACTTTAGAAAAATAAATAAAAATAAAAAGAAATCCTTCCTTGTCCCAGAAGATATTCTCCAATATTACCTTCTCAAAGTTTATAGTTTTGTCTTTTACATTTCGGGTATTAATGTACTAGTACTGCTGTTTTTTCTGTTTTTGAGACAGAGTCACCTTGTGATGCCCAGGCTGGAGTGCAGTGGTGCAATCTCGGCTCACTGTAACCTCTGCTTCCTAGGTTCAAGTGATTCTCATGCCTCAGCCTCCTGAGTAGGTGGGATTACAGGCGTATGCCACCATGCCTTGCTAATTTTTGTATTTTTTTAGTAGAGATGGGGTTTCACTATGTTGGCCAGGCTGGTCTTGAACTCCTGACTTTGTGCGATCCACCTGCCTTGGCCTCCCAAAATGCTGGGATTACAGGCGTAAGCCACTGTGCCTGGCCTAGAACTGATTTTTGCTTATGGTGTAAAGGAGGGGTCCAATTCCTTTTTTCTTCCTAATGGATACCCAATTGTCCCACATTATTGAAAAGCCTGTCCATTCCTCATTGCTGTGCACATCAAGTGTCCATTTATGTATGGGAGTGTTTTCAGGTTCTCTACTCCTTTGTAGTCTATTTGAGCATACCTAATTATCTCTAAACCCATACCTTATTATCTTGTTTACTATAGCTTTATAACAAGTCTTGGTATCTGGTAGAGCAAGACCTCCTTCCTTGTTCTTCAAGAGCATCTTGGCTATTCCTGACCTTGTGCATTTCCATGTAGACTTTAAAATTAGCTTGTCAATTTCAAAACTGTTGGGATTGCATCTTATCTATGAAATCTATCTAGGAGGAATAGACATCTCTATAATACTGAGTCTTCCAGTCCTTGAACACAGTATGTCTCTCCATTTACTTATATCTTTTTAAATGTGTATATATATATATATATATATATATTTTTTTTTTTTTTTGGTTGTTGTTGTTGTTGTTGTTTTTTCCCCGAGACAGAATCTTGCTCTGTCGCCCAGGCTGGAGTGCGGTGGTACAATCTTGGCTCACTGTTACTTTGACCTCCTGGGTGCAAGCAATCCTTCCGCTTCAGGTTCCTAAGTAGCGGACTACAGGTGCATGCCACCTAATTTTTTTTTTTTCTTGAGACAGAGTGTCGCTCTGTCGCCCAGGATGGAGTGGAGTGGCACGATCTCAGCTCACTGCAACCTCCGTCCTCCCAGGTTCAAGTGATTCTCCCTGCCTCAGCCTCCCAAGTAGCTGGGATTACAGGTGCCCGCCACCACGCCCAGCTAATTTTTGTATTTTTAGTAGAGATGGGGATTCGCCATGTTGGCCAGGCTGGTCTCAAACTCCTGACCTCAGGTGATCTGCCTGCCTCGGCCTCCCAAAGTGCTGAGATTACAGGTGTGAGCCACCGGGCCTGGCCTAATTTTTGTATTTTTGTAGAGACCGGATCTTGCTCTGTTATTCAGGACAGTCTCAAACTTCTGGGCTCTAGTAATCTGCCTGCTTTGGCCTCCAAAAGTGCTGGGATTACAGGCATGAGCCATTGTACCTGGTCTCAATAAATTTTATAATTTATTCTGTAAATGTCTTGACATCTTTGTTAGATTTATTCCTAGGTTATTTTATTTTTTGAGACAGAGTCTCTCTCTGCCGCCCAGACTGGAGTGCAGTGGCACAATTTTGGCTCACTGCAATCTCCACCTTCCAGGCTTGACATATTCTCATGCCTCAGCCTCTTGAGTAGCTGGGACTACAGGTGTGCACCACCACACCCAGCTAATTGTTGTATATATATATTTTCTTTTAGTAGAGATGGGGTTTCGCCATGTTGGCCAGTCTGGTCTTTTTTTTTTCTTTTTTTTTTTTGAGACGGAGTCTCGCTCTGTCGCCCAGGCTGGAGTGCAGTGGCGCGATCTGGGCTCACTGCAAGCTCCGCCTCCCGGGTTCACGCCATTCTCCTGCCTCAGCCTCCCGACTAGCTGGGACTACAGGCGCCCGCCACCTCGCCCGGCTAGTTTTATGTATTCTTTTTAGTAGAGACGGGGTTTCACTGTGTTAGCCAGGAAGGTCTCGATCTCCTGACCTCGTGATCCGCCCGTCTCGGCCTCCCAAAGTGCTGGGATTACAGGCTTGAGCCACCGCGCCCGGCCGGCCAGTCTGGTCTTGAACTCCTGGTCTCAAGTGATCCGCCCACCTCGGCCTCCCAAAGTGCAGGGATTACAGGCGCGAGTCACCAGGCCTGGCCATTTTTTAATAAAGGCTTTGTAAATGGTATTTTAAGAAACACTTTGTAATACTAAAAATTTCAGACACATACGAGGATATAGTGTAATGAAACCCAGCTATCTACAACCCAGCTTTGACAATTATTAGTCATAGTTTATTTTTTTATTATTTTTTATTTATTTATTTTTGAGACAGAGTCTCACTCTGTCGCCCAGGTTGGAGTGCAGTGGCACGATCTCGGCTCACTGCAACCTCCGCCTCCCGGGTTCCAGCAATTCTCCTGTCTCGGCCTTCCAAGTAGCTGCGATTACAGACACCTGCCACCATGCCCAGCTAATTTTTTTTGGTATTTTTAGTAGAGATGGGGTTTCACCATGTTGGCCAGACTGGTCTCGAACTCCTGACCTCAGGTGATCCACCTGTCTCGTCCTCCCAAAGTGCTGGATTACAAGCGTGAGCCACCGCACCTGACCTTATTTCATTTATACCACCTTATCCTAGATTATTTTGGAACAAATCCAAGAATATAGTTTTCTTCTGAAATCCCTTTAAAATCTATAGGTTCCCTCTCCCTCCTCTTTCTTTTCTTACAATTTGTTTGTTGTAGAAACTGGTTGTTTGTCCTTTAGTTTCTGTAGAGTCTGGATTTTTCTGACTGTGTACCTGTGGTATCTTTAGTATGTCTCTCTGTCCTTTGTATTTCCTGCAAATAGGTAATAAAATCTAGAGGCCTAATCAGATCCAGTTTTGTGTGTGTGCAAGAACATTTTATAATATTATTGTGTTGCAAGTGGTGTTATGTATGGTACCCTTTAAAAGTTTTATTTTCTGTTTGTGGCTTATAAATATAATTGGTTTTCGTATATTGATTTTATATCAGCAAACTTTCTAAACCTTGCTACTAATTCTAATTGTCTACAGATTCCTTTGACTTCTACACACAGAATCATATCATCTGCAAATTTTTTTCCTTTCTAGTAATGTTAGTTGTAGGTTTACTACACATGTCCTTTATCAGGTTAAGTTCCCCTCAATTCACAGTTTATGAGACTTTTAATCTGATTGGGTTTTGAATTTTACCAAATGCTTTTTCTGCATCTATTGATACGACTATGTGGATTTTCTTCTTTAGTCTGTTAATCTAGTGGATCGGCTGATTGGTTTAGAAATGCTGAACCAGCCATGCATTCCCAGTACAAACTCCACTGGCTCATAATATATCATCTTCTTAATATATTGCTGGATTCAATTTGCTAATATTTTGCTGAGGAGTTTTACTTCTGTGTTCATGACAGATACTGGTACGTAGTTTCCTTTTCTTGAACTGCCTTTACTGAGTTTTGGTATCAGGGTAACGTTGACATCATAAAATGATTTGGGAAGTGTTATTTTCTATTTTCTTAAGGAGGCTGCCTTCCATGTCTCTTACCCACTCTTGTTCACTGAAGTTTTTATGTATTTATTTTTGGTTGGGGGAAAGACATTTACTGGAAAATACTGCGAACTCTCAGTAATAGTATCAAAGTCCATCTTCATATATTACCTATGTGGCATACAGAGGAGGCTGATGAAGGCTTGCTTTGGGGATTCTTCTGGTGCAAGTCAGTATGTGCTATTAGTCAGAACTAAAAGGCATAAGATCTTTGGAAACAAACAGAATTGAGGAATTTTTTGACAGGTTAAGGCACAAAATCGTGACCTTGTGAAGCTTATGTTACAATGTAGAGAGTATCTTATAATAAATGTTTTTAAGCTTAAAACATAAAAATACACGTTCCCAGGAAAAATCTGTGGCATTGTCTCATGTGGTGTGATGACAGAGGAATGAAATTGATTTTTACCAGACACTCCAGAAATAAACATTATCTCTTTTAGCTCAGTAAGTGCATGGAAACCGTGTTAGGGTTAAGGTCAACCTGGAAGGAAATTTCAAACACATGCTTAACAATTTATTGATGGCTTAGATCAGGATCTTGTAGGCAAGACAAGGGGAGGGATGACAGAGCCCGGGAGCTAAAATATATCGAAGGACTAGATTGATGTGCCTAGAGTAAGGCATTTGGGTCCAAAAAAACTGATTTCTCATCTAGAAAATGTGAAGAATGTGACTTGGTAGCAACACATTTGAACAAAGTTTTGGGGATCTGGCTGATAAAATTGTTTCAAATCTTTCTTGTTAGTATTGCATGCCCACTGACATCCCAGAGGTCAATTCAGTTTCTAAGCAAAGGAAAACTGATCTTTCTCTTCTGCCAGGAATAGCTTACTCAGGTCTTGGGGTACACACTGACCAGTGGGCCTCTTTCTTATCATCCCAGTTAAAATCCCTTTCTCTCTATATATATTTTGCAACTTTAACAGTTCAGTTTTTTGGCAATATATTGAACATATTTAAAGCATACAAATTTATCAGTATTTTTTTATCTGTATACATCCCATGAAACTATCACTACAATCAAGAAAAACATATTCATAGCCAGGTGCGGTGGCTCACACCCATAATCCCAACACTTTAGGAGGTCGAGGTGGGCAGACCACCTGAGGTCAGGAGTTCAAGACCAGCCTGGCCAACATAGTGAGACCTCATCTCTACTGAAAATTAAAAAATTAGCCGGGCGTGGTGGCAGGCACCTGTAATCCCAGCTACTTGGGAGGCTGAGACAGGAGGATCGCTTGAGTCCAGGAGTTCCAGGCTGCAAGGAGCCAAGATTGCACCACGGCACTCCAGCCTGGGAGACAGAGAAATACCTTGACTTTAGAAGAATAAAAAATAAATAAAAAATAAAAATGGCTGGGCATGGTGGCTCACGCCTGTAATCCTAGCACTTTCGGAGGCCGAGGCAGGCAGATCACTTGAGGTCAGGAGCTCAAGACCAGCCTGGCCAATACGGTGAAACCCTGTCTCTACTAAAAATACAAAAAACTAGCCAGGCATGGTGGCAGGTGTCTGTAAACCCAGCTACTCGGGAGGCTGAGGCAGGAGGATCACTTGAACTGGGGAGGCGGAGGTTACAGTGAGCTGAGATTGCGCCACTGCACTCCAGCCTGGGCGACGGGATGAGACTCCATCTCCAAAAAAAGAAAAACATATTCATTACCCCCAGAATTTCCTCATGCTTCTCTGTAATTCCTCCCTCCCTCCACCCCTATCCCTAGGCAACTGTCATTATAGATAAGTTTGCATTTTCCAGAAGTTTATGTAAATGGAATCATATAGCGTGTGCTCTTTTTTGCCTGGCTTCTTTCACTCAGCATAATGATCTTGTGTTTCATCCATATTGCTGCAGATATCAATAGTTTGATCCTTTTTATTGCTGAGTGGCATTCCATTGTATGGATATATCACAATTTATTGATCTATTCACCTACTGATGAAACTTCAAAAAAATTTTAGCCATTCTAATAGGTGTGACCACTGAGATTTTAATTTTGTTACAGGATGTTTTCCCCTGGATGTTCTTTCGGTTCTTTTTAAAATCTGCTATGTCATTAGAAATTTTTTCTGCTCTCTGAAAATATTTTACAAGCTTATTATTGATTTGTAAAAACCTGGGCTAGGCGCGGTAGCTCATGCTTGTAATCCCAGCACTTTGAGAGGCTAAGGTAGAAGGATCACTTGAGCCTAGGAGTGGGAGATCAGCTTGGGCAACATAGTGAGACCTCATCTCTACAAAAAAAAAAAAAAGAAAAAGAAAAAAATTAGCTGGGTGTGGTGGTGCGCGCCTGTTGTCCCAGGTACTGGGAAGGCTGAGGTGGGTGGATTGCTTGGGTCCAGGAGGTCGAGGCTGCAGTGGGCTGTGATCATGCCATTGCACTCCAGCCTGGGTGACAGCACAAGACCTTGTCTCAAAAACAAACCAACCAACCTGGTAAGCTTATTTTAAAAATCTTTGTCTCTTAATTCCAATACATGCAGTAGGTTTGGATTTGTTTCTATCATCTGTCATTTCTGTTGGGTCTTACTTGTTTCCTTGTGTGCCCGATAATTTTGACTTGCTGGCTACTGCCCTGGAAAAAGTTTATGTCGGGTGGATAGGATGAAGTTAGTGGGGGTTAGGATAAAAGTGTTTGCCTTCATATGAACCCGGGAGGCGGAGCTTGCAGTAAGCCGAAATCACGCCACTGCGCTCCAGCCTGGGCCACAAAGCGAGACTCCGTCTCAAAAAAAAAAAAAAAAAAAAAAAAGTCTTTGCCTTCAGAGACTTTCTTTCTGTTTACACCATACATCTGAAATCATTAGTAAAGGAAGGGGAAACTTCAAATCAAGTACATGGCTTCAGCTCCCCTGGCTGCCCCAGGCTATGTGTACCTGGGTGCAAATCCATTCAAGGTGGACTGGTGGCCGCAATTTTTTCAGGGGAAGTTTGTTCCCAATTTCCTCATCTTTTGCTTTGCTCAGTGACAAGGCAGCTTTCTCTACAGTCTTCCGGTGTTGAAGGGAAATAAGGGCATGCTTATCTGTCTCCTTTTATCCTGGGGGGATTGCCTTTTGCACTCCTAACAATGAGGAGTGTCTTCTAACAGATTTCCCAACTTGTACTGGCCTTAGATCTTAACCGTGGTTCTCTGGCACAGAAATGTTCAGTAATGACAAATGCCCTGTTTGCAAAATGGGCCATGTGGTAACTCTGATATTCCACTTATCATTCTGATTAAAGGCTTTCATATAAAAATTGGTCACTGAGGCCTGGTGCGGTGGCTCACGCCTGTAATCCCAGCACTTTGGGAGGCCGAGGCGGGCGGATCATGAGGTCAGGAGTTCAAGACCAGCCTGGCCAACATGGTGAAACCCTGTCTCTACTAAAAATACGTGGTGGCGGGTGCCTGTAATCACAGCTACTCAGGAGGCTGAGGCAGGAGAATCGTTTGAACCTGGGAGGTGGAGGTTGCAGTGACCCGAGATTGTGCCATTGCACTGTAGCCTGGGTGACAGGGCGAGACTCCGTCTCAAAAAAAAAAAAAAAAAAATTGGTTACTGAGCTCCCCGATACCTCTTTTTATTCCCCCGAGACGGACTCTCACTCTGTTGCCCAGGCTAGAGCGCAGTGGCGCAATCACGGCTCACTGCAACCTCTGCTTCTCAGGCTCAAGCAATTCTCCTGCCTCAGCCTCCCAAGTAGCTGGGATTACAGGTGCCTGCCATCACACCTGGCTAATTTTTTTTTTTTTTTTTTCGTATTTCGAGTATAGACGGGGTTTCATCATGTTGGTCAGGCTATCTTCGAACTCCTGACCTCAAGTGATCCGCCTGCCTCGGCGTCCGGAAGTGCTAGGATTACAGGTGTGAGTCACCGTGCCTGGCCCCTGATACCTTTTCAGCTATTCAGTGCTTTCAAGGTCATTTTAAAACATATTTTCTGCAGCACTTTTCATTGTTTTTTCATCCGGAGGATTTATCCAAATAATCTCATCCATCATTACGGGAAATAGGAAGCAAATCTGCTTTTTGCACTGCCATCACTCAGGATTCCTCCAGAGGACTCAGAGTTCTAGACACTGGTAAAACGTTTATATAGATGATCTGACTAGGCAGAAGAGGTCTGGAATCTACACAATTATTTTCAATAAATGCCCATAATATATGGTAACACTAAAGAAGACATTTTGTAAAATGTAAATATCAGTAAGAATATAATGGCATCATCATGACAACGACTTAGAGATTGCTTTCCTCCTGCTTATGCTTAAACTGTTTCTCGAAGATCAGACTGGAAGACAATGCCAGATGGAAGGCTGCTGCTTCTCCATTTGGGCCCACGTTTCCTTATGTATAAAATGATGGTATCTGAAGTCCTCATCAGCTCCAACATTCTAAATTTAATACTAGTTTTTGGGGAAACATGGGATAGCTGAAAGAGGCGATCAAGCAAAAGAGATTAACTGAGAGATCTCTTAACTAGTGAGAAAAATAGATAAAAGCAGGAAGAAATTTCTATGGACTCGATGTCTTCAGTCTCTTTTAGCTGGGTTCAAATATTTTAGGAGGAACTGGCAGAATCCTTAACGGCTGTTATTTTTGCCACATGAAACAAAACTCAGACATTATCTCTTTTGTGCTAGAAATAATCTGGTATATCGCCCAAGTACCAACAAAGGTAAAACCATCAATATTTTCCAAAAGACAGTTCAACTAAGGAAACTGTAATAATAATAGCAGAAATAGATTTTATCAAAATATACAGTGATCTGTGACTCCTCTTCCCTCAGTTAAAAACAGTGCCTAAAACCCCTAACTTTAGCCTGCTTTTAGGGCTTAAACTTTCTAGCAGAAAAGGTATTTTTAAACGACTGGCAAGGTAAAGAACAAAGCTTCTGACTACCCTTTTCTTCTAACAGTGAAATACATTTTATCTTCAAATACTCTGAGTGACACTGAAGCGCTGCACCTACGTTTTTTGCTGCTGGTGGGATGGGATGGGCATGAAAGCATGTAGAAGGGCAAGGAGAAGGTACATTTTAAAAATGCCATTCTAAAACAATTGCAACAGCATATAGGAGTGGAAGGCTCTGCTCTGAGACCATGACTTGGCTCAGGGCTGGTCAACGAATCTCTTTCCAGACCTTCCTTTCTTTGTGTGTAAAATGAAGCCCTGACTCTGTAACTGGGATCTCACTAGATACTGAAGATATAGAATTCTTGGATGACTAATTTAAATTTTGTTTGGCTCGTAAAGGAAGGAATATATCAAACAGGTTTTACACTCTAAAATAATATAAAATTGGAAAATGGATGGTCAGGGCTTAGTTTTTATAATCAAGCAAAATAAAACACGCATAAAAACATACCATTCCTGAAGTTCAGGAGAAGGAATGAGACCCGCGGTTCCATTTTTGGAGTTTTCCAGTTTACCCTGCCACCAATTATGATCATCCTTACTAATAATCTGGATGATGTCACCAACTCTGAATCGAATGCCAGCTTCTTTGCAGGGGATGAGGTCATCCTTGGCTGGATCATATTCAAATTGTGCTCTTACATAGATCTATAAAACAGGAGTTTGTAAGAAAGGATGCCATAGTGATGTGAAAGAGAAGTTAGCTCTAATGTCATAACCACACAGCAACACTTACAATACTAACAGGACATCAGATGGTGAAAGCAAAAACGATGCATGGAAATACGACACAAAAAACTTCTACCGCTAGAAACAATGTACTAGTAATCTTTGATGTGTATAGCTTCAAAACTTTGCTGTTTTTATTTGGAAGGAATACTTGAAATACTTGTTTAATAAGAATAAAGACTTAATTTATGCTTTTACTATAACAGAATAGGCCTATAATTATAGAAAAGTATGCTCGCTCTTTTTTAAACCTGCATTGGTGATGCTGGCATTATGGATAAGTTGTCATGACTATGTGGCAGCCTTTAAGCCATAAATACTAGCAGTCAGGATAGGTTTTAACCCTAAAGCAGCACATGAATTAAAACTAGCAAGAACTCTGGGTTGGTATCCTGCTGTAAAAATGCTTATATGACAACTGGCAGTGTGTCTACACACTGCTGATAAAGTTAAGTGTAACTCAAACAATTTTTTTAAAAGTTAAAAAAATAGCTTTATTTTTTTCTAATTTAGGTTTTAGGTTTGTATTTTACTCTTCTGAGAGAATAAAAATGAATTTGAACCCTAGTTTCCCCAATGTAACACTTGAAATCAGCACAGAGCTTCAAGACATGCATAGTTCCAGGTTCTGAGTTTTATGATATGTGAATTTACTTAGGAAATAGATTAGCATTCAAGGGTTTATTATATGGCAGCATTTTATGAATTATTTGATTTTTAAATGCTTTAAGATAAGGTAATTCATATCCCATGTTGCATCAATTATACAGTCTTAAGACAAAATTATGGGTGAATTCTATCAGGTACTAATTTATACATATCTTAACACTAAATCTGATTATTTTTAATACTATATTTCAAGATAAAAATGCCATAAAAATTCTATTTCTTGAAATTAAAATTGAATATTAATGTTTAAGTCACTGTAAAACCAACCTGAAGACTTTGGAACCACTGTGTGATTTTTTCTGTTTATTTTCAGCAATCCAGCCTATAAAATTAACAAGTCTCTGCATTTGCATTTAAAATCTATACCTCTAAAGTGCTGGCAATTTGAAAGTTACTCGCCAGTGTTAGGCAGCACTTAACTTTTCATGTTTGAACTAGCACAGGCATATCAGGATGTAAAGCCAAGATAATTTATATTCTTTTCTTATTTTTCATTGCAAATGGCTTTTAGAAATACACATGCAAATACAAACTTAAGAAAAAGCTTTCAACTTCAGAAAACTGTTGCTTAAAAATGTTCATCAGCAGGTACTTTTTAGTTATTCTTAGAATTCTAAGAATGTTATAACCTTTAAAATTCTTTTGCATGCCAGAGGCAGGCCCATAAGCCCCCCCGAAGGATGAATTCTTAACCGTTAATATAAAATTATCAGGTTGAAATTACAATAACCATCACAGCTACAAAGATGTGAGGAAAAAATTCTTTATAGAGAATTAGTCATGTGTAATGTGTTAAAATGAAATGGTACAAGCTCTCAATGCTCAAATGTTATGGTCCAAAATGCAAACATTATGGGATGGAAAGGGTTAATAAAGGATTGGCTATTAGCAGCTCAGTTTAGAGAAGTTTCTATAGAGGATATCTATTCACCTGTCGTCCTTTTGGTTGGGTAGTTGATGGCAAGTCCTGTAGAATAAAGCCAACCCAGGAGAAAAATTTTCATTTATTTTTCAAGAGTACAAAGTAATTTGTGTGTTCTGTTACAATATGGTTAAAAAAATGAGCTAGATTTAAGTTGTAAAGAGATAATATACATTATTCCATTTCTCAGAAATGTTGAGTTATGAAAAAAATCAAACCCAGGCCATTTAGCAGCAAGCTGAAGAAAGCAGGTAAGTTTAAGCAGAGAGATAATGTGTTCTTAAGAAACAACTCAGCATCTTCAACACAAAAGCCACTGCAAGTGAAACAGCCTATTAAAAATAAATAAATAAATAAATAAAAGGAGCTGTTGCCCTTTTCAACTTAGTCACTGCAACCATTTAGATTTTGAAAAATTCAATGGCTATATGGCTTTTCATCTTAAAAGCATTAAATGTTAACTGTTACGAATGAATTCCTTTGGTAGCCTATTTTAAAGTTGCAAATAAAGTCGTAGAAAATTTTCTTTCATAATTTCTCTTACTGATATACTTAGAATATCATTCCATTTGAGATAATTTCTAAATTATTTACAATTTTACCTAATAAAAAAGTTGATACATTCTCAAACGGCAAATTAAAAGTCAGGATAGAAGAATACTGCTGCATTATTAGAACTCTCAATAATTTTAACTGGGTGATAGACAGCAGTATTAGCAACAAAAATATTGCCAACCTGCACCTGTTAAGTGCTTCCATTTGTTTAAATAAGTTAAAAACAATTCTTTCTATATTCCAAAATGGATAGTTCTGAAAAAATTTAAAACTCCAAGTTCAAGTCAAATATAAAGTACTTTGTGTTAAAGATGTGATAACAGCGTGGCTTAAGTGCAGTTTGAAGCCAGTTCTTTTTGCTTTTCATATCCAGGCAAGGCTTATAATTCACAAAAATATGTGCACGTACCACAATAACAGAGGGCACACCAATTCGTAAACTTAGATAGCGGAAACTAAAACATGTTGCTGATATCACTCAGAATAGAAAACTACAAAGCCCAAGAATACCCAAACGCCTACTCTGCAAAATTTTTACATTTATCTTTTTCAAATTAAAAAATATTTAGAAGTTTAAACAAATTTCCATTTACATCGTTTGTATAGGTTTGAGCAAAGAAATACATACAAGTGGGGTGGCATAGAAATATTTTTAGAATGACCAAAGCAGTATTGAACTACATTTCTTCAAATTTAACTGCTGAAGGGAATTTTTAATGAGAAGGAAATGTTAAAAAAGATTTTCCAGGAGTAAAGTGCATTGTAGCTGTAGTAGCCTTGTATATCAGCAGAAGACACTATTTCCACTGAACACATGTAACTAGAACACTCATGGCAGGTGAGCACCAACAAAATTGTCACACTTTGCTGTGTGGAGCTAAAGTTCTTACCGAAACAGAATTGTTAGTGCTGCTATGACCATTAGCTGGGGACTGTCTGGAAGTGGAAGGGGAATCTCTCTGAAATAAGACACAAGGTTCATTAACACAGAACACCAGCACAGAAACACAGAGATATTTACATCAACAGTAACAACCACAGTCTGACAACCATTTCCTTTGAGGTTTGAGCTGCGTAAGTGCCATACTGACTTGCTTGCATGATTTCACAGAAGTATGAAAAAAATTTTGCAGTTCGAAGGCTCACATATTATAAGTGATGACCGTGTCATTCATTTTAATCAATTCTTTCCTATCTCTAACATTCTATACCTTTTCTTTCTTTTAATGAGACCTAGAAGAGTGACTTGATATTAAACCCTATCAAGTATAAGATGACAAATATTACTATAAAATTATTGTGCTGAAGATCCCAACTGCCTAATTTTTATTAAAGATTAGGTTTGAAAAGCATTTAACAATTTTTAGTACCTCAGTGTCAAGAGTTACTAACTGATCCAATCTGAAGAGAAACAAACCTAAGATTTCACATGTTATAATTCCTTCAGAATCTTTCTATTATAGAATAAATATTATTACTAGTAAGGGTAAAAGAGATATAGATCAGAGAAGAACTCTTTTTAAAGACCATTTTAGTAGATTGATTAAAACAATGATCTCAAGCCTATAATAATATTACACTTCCGGCAAAGATCCTAGGAGCCACAGCCTCTCTACCTATATCCAGGCTCCTCCATCGCTTGCTTTCTCTCTACTATTCTACACACTCAAAATATTTTCCAGGCTCCATTCCCTTAGTGTCTAAATCAACTTTAATGATAAGAACAAGGAGAGGTAGGAAATAAGTACTTTTAAATTTTTGTTTCTGTAGAGTTCTTTTAAGCCTTAGAAATGTGCATGTCTCTTTAAAAGACATTTGTTTTTTTCCCTAGATGACCTAAGAGCATTTCTAGAACCTGTTAGCCTTAAAGGTAATGAGATCCCTTAGAAGAGCATTCTCATATGTTAGTGAGCAAGACTGATCTCCAGGTGCCACCCGCAGAGACTCAAGTCAGTAGAGCCAGGGTGAGGGGCAGGGGTCTACTCTTTAACCAAGGACCTGGGGGATGCAGATGCAGGTGGCCAGAGAGCCTTCTTTTTTTTTTTTTTTGAAATATTGCCCTAGCTGGGAAGAGTCCAACCACAAGCCTGAATTCTGCCAGGGAACACGAGGGCCAAAAAGGCTGGGGATGGAGCTAGGAGAGAAGTATCATTATTTTTCCTACTATTCAAAGGCAAAGAAGGTAAGAGGGGTTCTTTTTACTCAAGAACATAGAATTTACATCTATGATACTGGTTCCACCCCAAACTAGTTCGACCACTTAAAAAACAAAAGAGAAACTTACGTTATATTAATAACTAACAGTACCTTCTAGTTAGTTAGCCAAAAAGACAAAAATCAATTGTATTTACTAAATTTCTTCAACAGATGGGAAATGATGTAAGGACATCTGTAATTCTAGAATATTAAAATTATTTACATAAAATGTTAAGTGTGACATTCTTTGTTTCCCAGCAAAGTTTGTGCTCTAGGTAACAAATTTCAATGCTCTGAATCCTGGAACAGAAGCAATTCTGCATTTTCTTTTGAAATATACTATTAATTGAAGTTCCACAAAAAGCCACCAAGAGGAGCTCAAGACCCGTTATAACGGACACCTCAACTGCCATGGCTCACCAAAAATACACTTGACAAAACTACACATTTTAATATGTATCTGCAATAGGTTTTAAAAAAATATGAAGCCTCTGATTTTTCTTATAAAATTTACACCATCACTAGAGACTAGAAGTATTACAGTTTCTCTCTCAGGTTCTTCTAAATACAAATCCAATAAGTTACCTGTCAGTCCTAAAAATTAACTTTAGGAAATGTGTACTTCATATTGATGCACACATTCTTAGAAGATGCACATGAAAGAACAAGCTTCAATAAATAACACTCGAGCTGAATGTGCAATGACCAAAGGATGATACCATTTATGCCCGCTTATATTTCCAATATAAAAAGAATAGATTTTTGAATCTCATTTAATAACTAACACGAAACTGAATAATATAGGTTAGAAGAACTATAATTTCTATAAGATAAACCTATTTTAAGAAAGAAACTTTGGGGCTGTATTACTCTAGAAAACTTACTTGTTTACAGATGACATACCATTCTAAATTTAAACAATTTTACAAAAGGTTGCAAAAGCCTATTTCCCTCTAGTGAAGTCAATTATCAATTCATTGCAGACTTATCTTCCATCTAGAGACCTATCGCAATTATATGAACAACTCTATCTCAACAGAAATAGATCACTTCTCAGATTCTTGGAAAGAAGAACTATCTATGTGATTTCTTAACAAGGGAAGTGAATGAACTTCCTGGAAATATTATTGCAATTATGGCCTTTAGTTTCTTTCCCTCAGACACTCCGTTTTTTCCTTATTAAGCCTTATGTCATTATTTATAACTTCTCTACATTTTGCTCAGATTTCAGCCTGCAAAAAGTTCAAGTGCTGAGGAGATCCACATGGAAGCAGGGCTGAGTAGGTGGATGGGACCTACTCTGTTCCGTTATCTTTGTTGTAAAATTGGTGTGCAGTGATCTAACAGCACAGGCAGAAACAATCTCCCAGAAAGCAAAAACATACAGCCATCAGCAGACAGTTAGTTAAGAACTCAGAGGAGATGGGGGTGGTTTGTTAGAGTCATTACCTCACAGGATGAAGACTGAGTACGGTAACTTGGCACAATCTTGAAGGTAATACTCCCCCGCATTTCCCTCTGGAGAGGAGGAAAAAAAAGATAGAAAAGTTTTCTTACAAACAAATGTTCGCAAAACCATGTAAGAAGCCACTCAAAATATGTGAGGGCAATTAGCACAAGCCATCTGAGAGCACATAGCCCAACAATGAAACCTAGTCATGAAGCAGGGAGTTAACAGTAGAGGAAGTTCCTGGGAAAAGCCCAGCAGCCGATTGCCTTACTCATACAGCAGTGGTCTCACAGATCTTCAATGGTCACCTTTTTATAGACATGAATACAAAACTTTCTAAGTGACATGCCTTTCAAAAGTGAATATACATTGAATTAGATAATAAACTAGGTAATTACATAAAAATTATATTGAGTATGCCACATTATAATGGTATACCCCATCGAATACGCTTTTTACTTTTTAAAAATTTTTATTTATTTACTTTGAGAGAGTCTTGCTCTGTCATCCAGGCTGGAGTGCAGTGGCAGCATCTCGGCTCACTGTAACCTCTGCCTCCCAGGTAGCTGGAATTATAGTCATGTGCCACCACGCCCTGCTAATGTTTGTATTTTTAGTAGAGACGGGGTTTCACCATGTTGGCCAGGCTGGTCTCGAACTCCCAACTTCAGGTGATTCGCCCACCTTTGCCTCTCAAAGTGCTGGGATTACAGGTGTGAGCCACCGCACCCAGCCACTTTTTGCTCACTAATTTTGGCTTTAAAAAATTTTTTTGGTGAGTCTGTAAAGTTTATTTCATACTTAATAGGTATTCATAACCTGGGGGCTACTACACTGCAGCGGGAAAAGGGACCAGAGGCCCAAAACACCTCTGTCTGCTTGCTATGACAATCAACACAGGCAAAGGCTGTCATTTTGCCTTTTTTAAAAATCCAAAGCCTAATTCGAATACAGAGTTTGAATATGTATGGTCAAAAATGGCCTGGTCTACCGTGGCTTTCCTCCCTTCTATGCTGTAGAGAAATCCACGACAGCTGGCTATGACTCAGCTCAACAGGAAAGAGGTTTCTGACACTGCTGATGTCAGGAGAGTTGAGGTCAGTGAGAAACTAGTTCACATGTATAAACGCTGAAAAGGTTTTCTTTAAACATCTGCTTAGTAAGAAACAGGAGATAAAGGATAAAAGGAGAGTGTTAAAGCCCGCATTGCTAAAGACAGGCAAAATGTTTGTAAACTCTATTGGATTTCAACATTTCTCTAGTTGTCAGTTTTGTGAATGTTATATAAGTTCAAGTCCACATAAATATGGTACCAGAAATTCTCTGATTACAGAATACTCCTCATTTGTGTATTTAAAAACAAGCTAACAGAGTAAAAGTCAATTTTAGGAAAGGAAAAACTTTCATTTACTTACAAGCATTTTTTGCAGCTGTTCCACTGTTTGGTTGGCCACACTGATGCCATTGATTTCTCGAATTTCATCACCAACGTGAAGTGTACCTAAGAAATTATATAACATTATAAACATGAAATGATATATGCTTTTATAGTAACAAAATCCAGAGGCATTAATGTAATTTTTAAAAACTAAGTTGAATATTGAGGGCCAATATTTCAGAGACAGACACAAGTTTGGTTGCAGCAGAATTATTTAACTCATGTAGTAACCTCATCAAAACAGATATATCTACTTATGGAAGGCACAGTTTTGATGGATGGCTGCAGAAATCTGTTTATTTTTCTGAGAGAGGTGGTATGTATAGTGGTTTAAAAGTATGGCTTCTGGATCCAGACTGCCTGGGTTCAAATTCCCGCTTCCTTGCTTACTAGCTTTAAGATCTTGGGTAAATTACTGGAACTCTCCATATCTCAGTTTTTACATTTGTAAAATGGAGATGAAAACAGTACCCATCTCATGGATTGTTTTAAGAGCTAAACAAATTTAATATATGCAGAAGGCTTAGAACTGTTCTTGGCGCATACCAAGCACCATGTCAGTGTTTCCTGCTATCGTTATCTGCCAGATCTGATACGAAGGTTGTCAATTTTCCAAGAGTTGTGACATGATAATATCTACATAACAGCAAGTTCCGTTAAACATAATTTAATCTTTGGTTGGCATTTCAGCATCTTGTAATACTTCAGCTAGAAAGAAATGACCAAGAACCAATGCGTAGAGCGTTATTTACAATTTTGCTTCCTTATTTATAAATCGTGCACAAATTTACATACTGACCTGGCTTCATTACAAAAAGATAACTCCGCATGCAACAATTAAAGAATAAACATTCATCTTAAGTACACATGGGCCATTTATAAAAATGATTAAAGTGCTATGCTATAAAGCAAGTCTCGACAAACCTCAAAGAAATGGTGTCATACAGACTACATTCTCCAACCACAATGCAATTAAGTTAGAAGTAAATTACAAAAAGATATACAGAAAATCCCGTAAGTGTGAAAAGTAACAGAAAATTATAAATAACTTATAGGTCAATGAAAAGTATCATAATAGAAATGTAAAAATACTTAGAATTGAGTTATAAAAATGCTTCATATCAAAACTGGTGGGATACATTAAGACAGTATTTACAAAGAGAGTTTAGTCTTAAATGCACATATTAGAAAAGAAGGCTGGGCCAGGCACGGTGGCTCACACTTGCAATCCCAGCACTTTGGGAGGCCGAAGTGGGCGGCTCACGAGGTCAGGAGTTCGAGACCAGCCTGGCCAATATGGTGAAACCCCGTCTCTCCTAAAATATAAAAATTAGCCATGTGTGGTGGTGGGCACCTGTAATCCCAGCTACTTGGGAGGCTGAGGCAGGAGAATTGCTTGAACCCGGAAGCAGAGGTTGGAGTGAGCACAGGTCGCACCATTGCACTCCAGCCTGGGCGACAGAGCGAGACTCCATCTCAGAAAAAAAAAAAAAAAAAGAAAAAGAAAAGAAGGCTGGGCATGGCGGCTCATGTCTATAACCTCAGTGTTTTGGGAGGCTGAGGCGAGAAGACCACTAGAGGCCAGGAGTTTGAGACCAACCTGTGCAATAAAGCAAGACTCTATCTCTACAAAGTATTAAAAAAATTAGCTGGGTGTGGTTGCTTGTAGTCCTAACTCAGGAATCTGAGACAGGAGGATTACTTGAGCCCAGGAGTTTAAGGAGGTTGCAGTGAGCTATGATTATGCTACTGCATTCCAGCGGCTGATGGAGCGAGACCCTGTCTCAAAAAAAAAAAAAAAAAAAAGAAAGAAAGAAAGACTGGAAATAAATGAACTATGTGTCAAATTTGTAAAGTTAGCTAAAACTAATAGAAAGTTAAAAAAAAGGAGATAATAAAAATTAGGTCATAAAACAATGAAACAGAAAATAAACATATAATGAAGAGAATGAACCAAACCCAGAGTGGGTTTCTGAACAAACCTCTGGCAAGGTTGATCAAGAAAAAAAGAGTAGGCACAAATAAACAATACTAGAAATGAACAGGGGACGTAATGACAAAGACGGCAGAGAATAAAAAGGTGAGAGAATACTATGAAGAAGCTCTCTGCAATAATATTTTAAAACTTAGATTTTTTAAGGAAAATGTAATTTACCAAAACTCACTCAAGAAATAGAAAGCCTGGATGGCCTTTTAATGTTAAAGAAATTGAAGCAGTTGTTAAAAAACAAAAACAAAACTTTCTTAAAACTAAAAACCAAAACGCCAGGCTCTGATACTTTTATAGGCAAGTCCTACCAAACTTTCAAGATACAAATCATTCCAATATTATATAAAGTCTTTCAGAGGACTGAAGAGGGAATACTCTCCAAGTCACTGTATGAGGTAGATATAACTTTGAAACTAAAATCAGGCAGAGATATATAAGAGAGGAAAATTAACTACGGGCCAGTCTTACTCATAAATGCAAATAGTGAGATCTTATAAACAAAACATTAGCACACGGTCAGGCAGTACATAAAAAAGATAATATGTAATGACTAAGCTGAGTTTATCGGAGAAATGCAAGGGTGGTTTATCATTAGGAAATCTTTAAAAGACATTCACCACATTAACAGATAAAAGGAAAAAAACAAATGATCATCTCAGCAGATACTGAAAGAGCATTTGATTAAATTCAAAACCCATTCCCATTTAAAATGCTCAGCAACTACAAATATAAAGGAACTTCTTTAGCCCCATTAAAAGGTATGTACTAAAAATCTACATTATTCTTAATGAATAAATATTGGAAAGGTTCTTCTTTAAAAAAACATTTTTTTTCCCCTAGAGACAAGGTCTCTCTCTGACACCCAGGCTGGAGTACAGTGGCGTGATCATAGCTCACTACAGCCTCAAAACTCCTGGGCTCAAGCAATCCTCCCACTTCAGCTTCCTGAGTAGCTGGGACTAGAGGCGAGCACCACCATGCCCGGCTAATTTTAAATTCCTTTTAAAAATAAGAATATGACAGGATGTCTACAATACCACTCCTTGAAAGACTGCAGGTCCTAGCCAGTGCAGTAACATAACAAAGAGAAGTTAAAGAAATGATGTTCCCCACTGTCAATATCAGACAGATCAACGAGACAGAAGGTTAACAAGGATATCCAGGACCTGAACTCAGCTCTGCAACAGGCAGACCTAATAGACATCTACAGAACTCTCCACCTGAAATCAACAGAATATACATTCTTCTCAGCACCACATCGCACTTATTCTAAAACTGACCACATAATTGGAAGTAAAGCACTCCTCAGCAAATGTAAAAGAACAGAAATCACAACAAACTGTCTGTCAGACCAGAGTACAATCAAATTAGAACTCAGGATTAAGAAACTCACTTAAAACCACACAACTACATGTAAATTGAACAACTTGCTCCTGAATGACTACTGGGTAAATAACAAAATGAAGGCAGAAATAAAGATGTTCTTTGAAACCAATGAGAACAAAGATACAACATACCAGAATCTCTGGGACACATTTAAAGCAGTGTGTAGAGGGAAATTTATAACACTAAATGCCCATAAGAGAAAGCAAGAAAGATCTAAAATCGACACCCTAACATCGCAATTAAAAGAACTAGAGAAGCAAGAGCAAACAAACTCAAAAGCTAGCAGAAGACAAGAAATAACTAAGATCAGAGCAGAACTGAAAGAGATAGAGACACAAAAAACCCTTCAAAAAAATCAAGGAATCTAGGAGCTGGTTTTTTGAAAAGATCAACAAAATTGATAGACCGCTAGCAAGACTAATAAAGAAGAAAAGGGAGAAGAATAAAATAGACACAATAAAAAATGATAAAGGGGATATCACCACCGATCCCACAGAAATACAAACTACCATCAGCGAATACTATAAATACCTCTACGCAAAGAAACTAGAAAATCTAGAAAAAATGGATAAATTCCTGGACACCTACACTCTCCCAAGACTAAACCAGGAAGAAGTTGAATCTTTGAATAGACCAATATGTTGGCTGTGAAATTGAGGCAATAATTAATAGCTTATCAACCAAAAAAAGTCCAGGACCAGACGGATTCACAGCCGAATTCTACCAGAGGTATAAAGAGGAGCTGGTACCATTCCTTCTGAAACTATTCCAATCAATAGAAAAAGAGGGAATACTCTCTAACTCATTTATGAGACCAACATCATCCTGATGCCAAAGCCTGGCAGAGACACAACAAAAAAAGAGAATTTTAGACCAATATCCCTGATGAACATTGATGCAAAAATCCTCAATAAAATACTGGCAAACCAAATCCAGCAGCACATCAAAAAGCTTATCCACCACGATCAAGTCAGCTTCATCCCTGGGATGCAGGGCTGGTTCAACATACGCAAATCAATAAACGTAATCCATCATATAAACGGAACCAAAGACAAAAAACACTTGATTATCTCAATAGATGCAGAAAAGGCCTTTGACAAAATTCAATGGCCATTCATACTAAAAACTATCAATAAGTTAGGTATTGATGGAATGTATCTCAAAATAATAAGCTATTTATGACAAACCCACAGCCAATATCATACTGAATGGGCAAAAACTGAAGCATTCCCTTTGAAAACTGGCACAAGACAGGGATGCCCTCTCTCACCATTCCTATTCAACATAGTGTTGGAAGTTCTGGCCAGGGCAATCAGGCAGGAGAAAGAAATAAAGGGTATTCATTTAGGAAAAAAGGAAGTCAAATTGTCCTTGTTTGTAGATGATACGATTGTATATTTAGAAAACCCCATCGTCTCAGCCCAAAATCTCCTTAAGCTGATAAGCAACTTCAGCAAAGTGTCAGGATACAAAGTCAATGTGCAAAAATCACAAGCATTCCTATACACCAATAACAGACAAACAGACAGCCAAATCATGAGTGAACTCCCATTCACAATAGCTTCAAAGAGAATAAAATACCCAGGAATCCAACTTACAAGGGATGTGAAGGACCTCTTCAAGGAGAACTACAAACCACTGCTCAACGAAATAAAAGAGGACACAAACGAATGGAAGAATATTCCATGCTCATGGATAGGAAGAATCAATACTGTGAAAATGGCCATACTGCCCAAAGTAATTTATAGATTCAATGTCATCCCCATCAAGCTACCAATGACTTTATTCACAGAATTGGAAAAAACTACTTTAAAGTTCATATGGAACCAAAAAAGAGCCTGCATTGCCAAGACAATCCTAAGCCAAAAGAACAAAGCTGGAGGCATCACACTACCTGACTTCAAACTATACTACAAGGCTACAGTAACCAAAACAGCATGGTACTGGTACCAAAACAGATATATAGACCAGTGGAACAGAACAGAGCCCTCAGAAATAATGCCACACATCTACAACCATCTGATCTTTGACAAACCTGACAAAAACAAGAAATGGGGAAAGGATTCCCTATTTAATAAATGGTGCTGGGAAAACTGACTAGCCACATGTAGAAAGCTGAAACTGGATCCCTTCCTTATACCTTATATAAAAATTAATTCAAGATAGATTAAAGACTTAAATGTTAGACCTAAAACCCCTGGAAGAAAGCCTAGGCAATACCATTTAGGACCTAGGGATGGGCAAGGACTTCATGACTAAAACACCAAAAGCAATGGCAACAAAAGCCAAAATAAGCAAATGGGATCTAATTAAACTGAAGAGCTTCTGCATGGCAAAGGAAACTACCATGAGTGAACAGGCAATCTACAGAATGGGAGAAAATTTTTGCAATCTACCCATCTGACAAAGGGCTAATATCCAGAACCTACAAAGAACTCAAACAAATTTACAAGAAAAAACAAACAATTCCCTCCAAAAGTGGGCAAAGGATTTGAACAGACACTTCTCAAAAGAAGACATCTATGCAGCCAACAGACACATGAAAAAATGCTCATCATCACTGACTGTCAGAGAAATGCAAATCAAAACCACAATGAGATACTATCTCACACCAGTTAGAATGGCAATCATTAAAAAGTCAGGAAACAACAGATGCTGGAGAGGATGTGGAGAAATAGCAACACTTTTACACTGTTGGTGGGAGTGTAAATTGGTTCAACCATTGTGGAAGACAGTGTGGCAATTCCTCAAGGATCTAGAACTACAATTACCATTTGACCCAGCAATCCCACTACTGTGTGTATACCCAAAGGATTATAAATCATGCTACTATAAAGACACATGCACATGTATGTTTATTGTGGCATTATTCACAATAGCAAAGACTTGGAACCAACCCAAATGTCTATCAATGATAGACTGGATTAAGAAAATGTGGCACATATACACCACGGAATACTATGCAGCCATAAAAAACGATGAGTTCATGCCCTTTGCAGGGACATGGATGAAGCTGGAAACCATCATTCTCAGCCAACTATCACAAGGACAGAAAACCAAACACCGCATGTTCTCACTCATAGGTGGGAACTGAACAATGAAATCACTTGGACACAGGGTGGGGAACATCACACATCGGGGCCTGTTGGGGGGTGGGGGACTGGGGGAGGGATAGCATTAGGAGAAATACCTAATGTAAATGATGAGTTGATGGGTGCAGCAAACCAACATGGCACATGTATACCTATGTATCAAACCTGCACGTTGTACACATGTACCCTGAACTTAAAGTATAATAAAAAACAAAAAGGAAAAGAAAAAAAAAAGAAATAATGATGCTGTGGTTTTACTGAACATATAAAAAATTATTAAAAATAGCAAATAAAAAATACATACTGGAATCTAAAACCACATATCCTCCTGTGGGAGTGCTGTACACTCTCTACGCCCATAAAGATTCCTCCGAAAGCAGCAATGATGCCAGACATCATGTTGCGTACACAGTGGTCTCCTCTTATTCTCAAGAGGAGAATAAGGCACTAAAATGCTTAGAGTGTTACTTCTTGCTCTCCGGGGTAAGGAAAGAGGTGTTAAGTACAAAAATAACCCTATCTCAAAGACAGAGCGTCTGCCAGAAGAATCATTTTTGGAACATCCTCTAAATACTAGTGCATATAACTCAGTCCTTTCAAAGAAAAGCCTAAATCCACACGTCCAAACCCTGCCCATCCTTGAGAGTTAACTGAAGATGCACCTTCTTAAAAAATCATTGTTCAAGCTGGGCAGGGTAGCTCATGCCTATAATCCCAGCACTTTGGGAGGAGGCAGACGGATTGCTTGAGTTCAAGAATTGGAGACCAGACTGGGCAACATAGTAAAACCCCATTTCTACAAAAATATCAAAAGTTAGCCGGGCATGGTGGTGTGCGCCTGTGGTCCCAGCTACTCAGGAGGTTGAGGTAGGAGGATTGCTTGAGCCTGAGAGGAGAGGTTGCAGTGGGCCAAGATTGTGCCATTGCACAGCCTGGGTGACTGAGCCAGACTTTGTCTCTGAAAGAAAAAACCCCACATCATTCTTTGTCTATTCCAGTTCTTAGTGAATTCTCTCTACAGAATGACTGCACTCACTATGGCAGGTATTAATAATTTAATCATTGATTTGACATCTCTTACCATTTAATTTTTATATTACTTAACTCTATGACGTCCTAATTTATAAATAGCATATCTAATTCCTAAATGAATGAGATAACAGTTCTTAAATGGTTATTTATTTACATACATCTTGTACCCTAGAACAGATCTCTCTCCTACATCTTGAGGCCCAGTGTAATAATTTGCTTTATCTCCCGTGGTCCCCATAAGTTGTAATCTAACAGTGATACAGAGATGCTCCGGCTAACAGAACTCTAATATACTGTCCCTTCATTATCTACATGCTGGAGCATGTGCAGATAAGTAAGAAACAATGGAGGCCAATAATGATTAAAATCAAAGATGATTTTAAAAGATCCTTTATATGTATCCTTTATACTTTGTTAGCTGGGTGTGATGACATGCACCTGTGGAAAGCTGAGATGGGAGGACTGCTTGCACTTAGGAGCTCAAGGTCAGTCTGGGCAACATAGTGAGACCCCATCTCAAAAACAAACCAAACAAACAAAAACATTTTCTTCACTAGGCTACAGGGGAAAAAATTAAGGAAGGCAAAGAAAGAAATATATATGAAACTTACCTTGCCTGTGAATCATGCCCCCATGCATAATTCTTGCAACAATACAATGATTTAGTTCATTCATTTTTAAAGTGATTCCCTGTAAAAAAAAAAAAAAAATAAAAAGTTCAGTAAAAGTAGAATTACTATGATAGTACTTCTCTTAATATTTATGATTTTGCGGTAGGCTATAATAGAATACATACATTTTATATAATGCTTTTAACACACTATTTTCTTTTCTTTTCTTTTTTTTTGAGACAAGAGTCTCATTCTGTCACGTGCAGTGGCACGACTGCAGCTTACTGCTACCTCCACCTCTAGGGTTCAAGTGATTCTTCTGCTTCAGCCTCCTGAGTAGCTGGGATTAAAGGTGCCTGCCACCATGCCAAGCTAATTTTTGTATTTTTAGTAGAGATGAGGGTAAGGAAAGAGATGGTTCACTATGTTGGCCAGGCTGGTTTCAAACTGCCGACCTCAAGTGATCCACCTGCTTTGGCCTCCCAAAGTGCTGGTATTACAGGTGCGAGTCACCATGCCTGGCCGATAGTGCTTTTAAATCTTCTAATTATGATTATTTTCCCTGTTGCTCTATTTTTAATGTTGCCTATTATTTTTAAAAACAGTTTTTATTGATATATTATTGACATACACATATTTAAAGTGTACAATTTGATAAGTTTGACATATGTATGAAACTATGGCCACAATCAGGATAGTGATATATCTATCATTCCCAAAAGTTTCCTCATGCTTGTTGATAATATTCTCCCATCCCTCCATACCCTCCCCACCACATCCCTAAGCAACTACTAATATGACAATCAAAAAGCTGATAATATAGTTGTCGACCAGTCAAATGCTGATACAGTCAACTTTTGCTGACTACAGATTTGTTTGCACTGTACATAAATGAAATCATACAGTATGAACTCTTTTTTGTTGCTTTTTTCTCTCAGCATAATTATTTTGAGACTCCACCATGCTGTTGCATGTATCAGTAGTTTGTTCTTTGTTCTTGCTGAGTGGTATTCCATTGTATGGACGTATCAGTTTATCTACTCACCCACTGAATTGTTTTCTGGTTTGGGCTATTATAAGTGAAGCTGTATTCCTGGGTTAATCACCATTTGCTCATAACATATATATATATTTAAGATCTGGAACACTTCATGCATTCATATGTCATCCTTATACAGAGGCCATAATAATATTTTCTTTACTGTTTATATTTCAGTATATATGCTGCTGAAGTGAGCACATATTAACCTTTTCATATATTGTTGGATTTGCTTTGCTAAGATTTTGTTTAGAATTTTTACATCTACATTCATGAGGGATACTAGTCTATAGTTTTCTTTCTTTGTAATGTCTTATCTGGTTTTGGTATCAGGGTAATGCTGGCTTTCTAGAATGAGCTGGGAAAAATTTCTTCTTTTTCAATGTTTTGGAAAGAGTTTGTATAGAATTGGTATTATTTCTCTATTGTATGTTTGATAGAATTTATCAGTGAAGCCATCTTGACCTGGAGTCTTCTTTGAGGAATAGTTTTTAACTACAAATTCAATTTTCAAATAGTATTGGGCAATTCAGTTTATTCCTTCTTAAATGAGCTTTAGTAGTTTCTGTCTCCCAGGGAATTTTTCCATTTTATGTAAGTTGTTGAATTTATTGGCAAAAATCTGTTTATTTCCTTATCATCTTTTTTGTATCTGTAGACTCTGTAGTGATGCCCCTTCTCTCATGCCTGATATTGGTAATTCATGTTTTTTCCCCCCGATCGTATAGTCATTTTTCCTGATCAGTCTGATCTTTCCAAAGAAAAAGTATTTTTTGTTTTATTGATACTCTATTGCTTTCTGTTTCCTATTTCATTAATTTCCACTTCGATCTTTATTATTTCTTCTCTTCTACTCATTTTGGGTTTCATTTACTCCTTTTTGCCCTAGTTACTTTTAAGGTATAAGCTGAAGTCATTGATTTGAGATGTTTCTGCTTTTCTAATATAGGTGTTGAATGGTACATATTTCTCCCTAAGTACTGCTTTAGTGGTATCCTGCAAATTCTGATATACTGTGGTTCATTTTAATTCATTACAAAATGCTTTTTAATTTCCCTTTTGATTTCCTCTTTAGTCCATGGGTTACTTAGAATTGTGTTATTTAGTTTTCAAGTAATTGGTGATTTCTCTCTGTTATTCATGTCTAATTTAATCCCAGTGTGGTCTGAGAATATACTTTGATATCAGTAAAGCTACTCCAGCTTCCTTTTGATTAATGTTATCATAGTATATCTTTTTCTATCTTCTTACTTTTATTTATTTATTTATTTATTTTTTTTTTAAGAGATGAAGTCTCACATTGTCACCCAGGCTGGAGCACAGTGGTGCGATCGTAGCCCACTGCATCCTCGAACTCCTGGGCTCAGGTGATCCTCCTGCCTCAGCCTCCCAAGTAGCTGAAACTACAGGCATGCACCACCAAACCTGGCTTCTACCTTTTTACTTTGAAACTATTCTTTGTGTATAAAGTGCATGTTTTACAAGTAGAACATGATGATTGATACAGTCTGGTATAAATATATATTCTTGCTATTTGACTTCTATTTGTTCCACCTGTTCTATGTTATCTTTTTCTGCCCTTCTTTGTATTATTTTTTATTCTGCTTTCTCTCCTGTGTTTTCTCTCACAACTCTTCATTTTATTGTTTTAGTGGTTGCATTAGGGTTTATAGCATCTACCTTCAACTTGTCAGTGTACCTTCAAGTGATATTATACCACTTCACATATAGTATAAGAGCCTTACAATAGTATATAGTACTTCTATGTCTTTCTTCCTGACCTTTGTGCTACTGTTGTCATACATTTTATTTTTCCATATACTATAAACTCTAAAACACTGCTGTTTTTGTTTAAATTGCCAATTATAAGAGATTGAAGTAATAAGAAAAAGAACTTATAGATTTACCCACATAGCTATCATTTCCAGTGCTCTTTATTCCCTTTTTGTAGACTCAGATTTTAATCTGTTATCATTTTCCTTCTGCCTGAAGAATGTCCTAAATATACTGTGAGTCTTCCAGTGTGGGTTGGCTGAATTCTTTCAGCTTTGGTACGTCTGATGACATTTTTATTTTGCCTTTATTCTTGAAAGATACCTTTGCTTGGTTTAGAATTCTAAGTTGAGAAATGTTTGTTTTTAGTACTTTATGACACTGTTCTTGTTTGTACTGCTTCTGATAAGACACTGATGTCATCCTTATGTTTGTTCCTCTTTGTGTAAAATTTCTTTTTTTTTTTTTTTTTTTTTTTTGAGATGGAGTCTTGCTCTGTCGCCCAGGCTGGAGTGCGGTGGCATGATGTCTTGGCTCACTCCAACCTCTGCCTACCAGCCTCAAGCCATTCTCCTACCTCAGTCTCCCAATTTCTTTTCTTTCTTTCTTTTTTAGCTCTGTTTCTCAGATTTTCTCTTTGTCATAGGTTCTAAGCAGTCTGATTATGATGTACCTTGGTATTGTTTTCTTCATGTTTCTTGTGCTTGGGGTTTACCATGGTGTTTGGATCTGTGGGTTTATAGTTTTCATCAAGTTTGGAATGTTTTCAGTCATTATTTCTTCAAACATTTCTTCTTTCTTTTCCTCTCTCTCTTCTTCATGAACTCCAATTAACCATGTATGAGGCTGACTGAAGTTGTCCCACAGCTCAGCCATGCTCTTTTAATCTTTAAAAATTTTTTTCTGGCTGTATTTCCTTTCGGATAGTTTTTATTGCTCTGTCTTCGAGTTCACTAATCTCTTCTGAAATGTCTAATCTGCCATTAATCCCATAGTGTATTTTCCTGCTAATTCTATTATCTGTCAGTTCTATGTCATTTTTGATTGATTATTCTCCATATTATAGGTCACACTTTTTGGTCTTTTTACATGCCTAGTAACCTTTGATTAGATGTCAGACATTGTGAATTTGTTGCATACTTGATGTTTTTGTATTCCTAAAATATTCTTGTGTTTTGTTCTGAGACTTAGATCAGTTACTCGGACATAGTTTGATCCTTTAGGTCTTGCTTTCATGATCCATTAGGCAGGTTTGGAGCAGTTGTCAGTTTGTGGCTAATTACTTCTCATGACAGAGATAAGATTTCCCTGAGCACTCTACACAATGTGCCACGAATTAGAAATTTTTCTAGTCTGCCTGGTGGGAACAGATAGTGTCAGGTGCTGTTCCTTCCAATCCTTTTGGATGTTTTTTTTTCTCCATTCAAAGTGGAGAGTGTTGGGGAGTTTCTCAGTGTTGGGGAGTTTCCTATCAGACATGCAATGATCGATACTCTGCTGAATACTTGAGGGAGATCCTCTACAGATCTGAGGTTCTCTCTGTGTGCAGCTCTCTCCTCTTCAGTACTCTGTCCTATGAACTCTAGTTGCTTTGGTCTCCCCAGACTCACAGCTGTGTCCCCTCAATTCAGGGAGTCTGCCTACTCTGCCTTAGTTCCCCTCCCTGTGCTATGGCCTGGAAACTCTCTGAAGGCAGCATGGTGGGGCATTCATATGGGTCACCTTGTTTCCTGTCTCATAAGAGATCACTGTCCTTAGTTGCCTGATGTCTACTGTCTTGAAAACTGTTCTTTCATGAAATTTTGTTTTTTATATGTCGGGTTGTTTCAAATGAGAGGATAAATCTGGTCCCAGTTACTCTATCTTGGCCAGAAATGAAAGTTCTACAGTCACATTTAATGCCAGAATACTATTCTACAGAGTAGATCACTTTTTGTTTTCTGATAATCCACTATTAAAAAAAACAAGCATTCATAAGCATATTTTTTGCACTAGATCTGGTTAATCCTAAGAATCACACAGGGAAATTTTAAATAATGCTGACTCTTAAACCCACTCTTTAGATGTAAGCTCAGGAGGCCTGGAATGCAGCCCAGAAATCTGTACTTTTTAACAGGCTCCCTTGCTGGAAAGTGGCCTTGAATTTGAGACAGTTAAGGGTAGGGACTGTGTCTCTTATTTTTCACTAGAGAATAACACTGTCGGAAAGCTTGATAAAAATATCTGAGACTTTATACTCTAAACTTAATTTGTACCATTCCACAAACTATAACTTTGCATGGTTCCTATTTTGCAGTTTTCAGAAGTGGTAGGCGAGCAATGTGAAAAATTGGTTTATCAAAATGTTTCCAGTCCTAAGATTCAATTGTAATATTCAAGTTTCATTTCCAACTTGTACATTCAATCAGCTTGTATGGCTACTAAGAGAAGTGTTCCTGGAAAAATGCTGTAAATTAGTGTGTAAGTCAAATCTAATTTCATAAGGGAAATGATAGTACAATAGAGGTTCCACCCTTGAAACTAATAGATTTATGTATTCATTCCACTAACATTAACGTGAACTTACTATGAGGCAGGCACTCTGCTAGGTACAGTAGCAAATGAGACAAAAAGGGTCTCTCATGGCCAGGGGAAGTTCACCTCAAACCAACTGTAGTTAACATTTATTATTCTGTAGGTCCCAAATATTTCTCTGTAGAGAGGAGCTGATTCATGTTCTCTCTGTTCCCAAGTTAACGAATTCTAGGGAAGGGATTGGCATAGCGTGGGTTAGGTGCCTACTCCTGAACCTACCAGCTTGAGGGGGGATATTAGGAAGGTTATACTCCTGGCCTTTCCCTGTTTATATAAGCCTTTCCTCGATTTTGTAAGCTAGTTCAAGCTTGGTTTTTGTCACTTGCAACTATGGGAATCCCAATCAATAAAAAAAATAATTATGAGTATGATGCTACAAATGGGAAAACAGAGGTGTGTAACAGGAGTATATCACCCTTGGGGAATGGACACATTGTAGAGGGTCTGAAAAACAAAATAGATCACATAGGAATATCCTGCACAGTAACATAATGCTTTGAATAAGACAACTAAGAAAGCAAATAAAGTTGTATTAAGTGTATTAGAGATTTATATTCTATTATTGAAAATATATATTTTATATTTCACATAAAATAATTCCTGTTTTCATGGAAACTCATCAAAAGGAGAAGAAATATACCTCTTCACTAGGATCACTAAAGGCAGAAGAGCTTTTGGAAGGAGACTTTCAGGGGAGACTCAACACCATTTTACGCTTTCTGAAAAGTAACTCAGGGATGTAGTTTTACGCTTTTATTCAGTCTATGTTTCCTTTCTTTTGTTTTGAAACAGAGACTTTCAGAGCTAGGTGGGATCCTGGGGATCATTCATTTAGTCAACTATGCTTTTAGAGATGAGCCAGCTGAGGCCCACTGACATGAAGTGATTTGCCCAAGACACCCAAAACCTGCTGTAGCCTATGCTCTCTTAAGCCAAAGAGTTGTCTGGATAGTACCAGAAGGGGTGAGGTGATCTGCATGCCCCCATGTGCTGCAAGATAATAATGTATAACGGGCAAAGATTACTAAATGAGAATTAGGACAAGAAATGTCTAAGCTGAGGGCTCGCCAAAAATCGTGGTCATAGAATCACTGCTTTATAACTTTTCCCTTAATCTATAAGGCAACTTTTAGAAGTAGGTAAATTTGTTTTTCTATATCCTAATATCCCTTTTCTATGCTCTCAGGAAAAAGATATGAATGCGTAAATTTGAATTTTTTTCCTCTTGTAAAGATATGGTTTCTCCTCCAACTTGGAACTTATCCGATGTTCCCTGTCTCAACGTCCATTCAGTTTTAGAAACCTAAAGCTTAAGGGCTGTCCTTGATCCTTGCTTCTCCCTCAGTCCCATTGTCAATCCATTGTTAAGGCTTACTGATTTTACTTACTCTTTCATTATTTCTTAAATGTGTTCACTTCTTTCCATCTTGACATCCATCCCTCAAGTTCAGAGTTCCATGATATCTGCCCTGCGCTACTGCAGTAACAGCCTCTTAACTGGTTTCTGTACATCCACTCTTGACCCCTCTCATACATTCTTTAGAGTGATATTTTTAAAACGAAAATCTGATATTATCCTCCTGCTTGAAAGTCTTCAATAGCCTCCCATTGTTTTTAAGATAATGAACAGAATCCTTAACATGTGTTCCAACACTTATATGATTCTGTTCCAGCCACTCACCTTGCTGTCTGCAGTTCAGCCATGGTGCCTTCTTTCCACTGGGAAACTACGATAAGAGCCTTTACCAGGTTTACACATGTGCTATCTGGTTTGCCTGAATGGTATCCCCCTGCTTCCCTCACTCCCCTTGCTCTGTTCAGTTAACATCAAGGAGCCTTTCCTTGATCTTCTCAGTCTATGAGAATGATGAGGCAAGGTTCAGCATCAATTCTATTCCAGCTCTACTCCCAAGCACTGAGTAAACTGATTCATATTAAGTGGGTAGGTGGGAATGGAAGAAATTTCATTTCAGCAATGTTACTCAATTCTTTGAATGCCCCATGAATTAATCTTCATCTAATTTTGTTGAAGGCAAAAGATCTGAAAACTATAAGATTTATAAAAGGATGATTTTTACAATGTTACTAGACATTCACTTTCTCAATACCAATACAAATACGTCAAATTGTCCCTTTCTTTGCTGCCCCAGAGGTTTTTACACTCTGGAGGAATGTTACAGTATGTTCCCCTTTTTTTGGTTGAAGGGCAATTGTGAAAGGAGAGGTGAGAAAGAGAACCAGCATGCCTAAGACACAGTGTCAGGCAGAACAATTCTAGAAAAGAAGGGCAGGGGGGAACTGAAGATCTGGAAACATTTCTTTAAAACTATTAATGTCTTCCCTCCTTCCCCAACTCCTAGTAGCATAGGTTGAAGTTAGCTGATCTAACCCATGCTGGGATTTTATGAGAGTATTGAAAATTTTCTTTTCCTACTTACCATTGGTTCATCTGTGTTCTTTTGGAACTGTACCAGCCGAACTCTGGTCACATTCTCCATATCCATGTCTCCGTTAGCACTTTCTGGAGAATCGCCGTTTAAGTAGGGAGAGGTGGGAGGAGGTGTGACCCTCAATGCTTCATCACTGTAAACTTCATGTGCCACTACGTCGTGTGTCTGAAGTAAGGCCTAATGTTTTATGAAGAAAAAAAAAATTAATAATATTACTATTTCAGCAGAAATTTATTTTTAGTTATTTATTTATTTTGAGACAGGATCTCACTCTGTCACCCAGGGTGGAGTGCAGTGGTGAGATCTCAGCTCACTGCAGGCTTCATCTCCTGGGCTCAAGCGATCCTTCCTCTGCAGCGTTCTGTGTAGCTGGGACCACAAGTGCATGCCACCACACCCGGCTAATTCTTAAAAGTTTTTTTTGTAGACATGGGGCCAACAAATTTATTATATAAACATATCTCATTCTTTTCCTCTCAAAGGTATCACTCATCTAAAGAGAACATAAAGTATGTAATATCGACATACAACTATATCTCAATTTCTTTGTGACAAATAATCATGATAAATAGATTTTTAAAAACATGAGTGAATAAATGAGTGAATCAATGAAGAGATGTGTTTGATGACTATCTGGGTCAGAAGTGTTATCAACTAACTTGTTCAAATGAAAGCAGACGGTACAATTTCAAATAATTTAGCCAAAAGAATCATCTATAAATAGAGTTGGCAAATTTGTGCTGGGGCTTGGAATTGAAACAAATTTAAAAAGAAATGGTGCAATAATTGGAGTATTGAGCAAATATCTTTCATCAAAGCACTTACAATGACACTTTTATATAACTCAAAGGATGAAAATAATTTATAGCATATGATTTAGAAAAAGAAAAAATATACATACAGATGTACCTTAAAAATGTAATCTTCCAAAATATCACATATGATATGGAACTCAAACTCTAAACGTGTTAAATTGTTTTGTTCATTATATTTTTTGGAGCACTTGTTTAAATAAAAAATAAGTTGAGAATTATTATTATGACTTCTTTTTGCAAAGCCTATTAACAAAGAGAAAGTGATTTCTTTGTACTGACATCTCTATTTGTCAGCTTGGTGAACTTCAACAATAAAATGTCCCTTGTTTCCCTGAAAAAGAATGTCCTTCTACTGACCACACTTTTTGTGCCATCATAATAAACCCTTTTTAATAAGCATAAATATTTGAACATTTCTATTGCAAAGAGAATCTATAGCTATCGGAATGTCTGGAGCTTTACACAGATTATATTTTCTTGTGTGCTAACTATAAATTCGGTTCTATTTTAATTTGTGATCTGTGTGGTAATGAGATATCTGCAGATAATGAAATGCAATTAAAATTGCTTTAAAAATGTAACTCATAGCATCTGAAATTAAGTTATTTTATTAAAAGGCTTAAAAAAGTCATGACTTGGCTATTTTAATTTTAAAGGCATGCATACTAGGCGAAAAAAAAGGTTAACAATCTGGTAAAATCATAAAGAAGATAATGCTGATTTGTCACCAGTAAAGAATATGCCTTGAATATTATACACAGTTGGGTTTCTAATGGAAATGGCAGATATTTTACATAATCTCAGAAGACTGGTCTAAACTGGGATTTGGGTGAGGAGCACCAAGGGGCACTAAGCAATACATAGCTTGAAAGTAGGGCTCCGTGATGGCCCTGGGGACCTTGGCTTCCTCACCAGTACCCTGACTGCACCCTGTACTGGTACTCCTGAGCCCAAGTATAGAGGCTGTGCTATGTGGGCAAATCCCTCTTTTTCTGATTCAATTGTGGTCACGTAAGAAACTAAGATTTAGGACAAAAAGCAAAAATCGGTAACATAAAAACTGGAACATTTCATTTGCTAAAATTATGTTTGCCATATCACTGCAGCCTTCACCTCTTGGGCTCAAGTGAACCTCCCACCTCAGCCTCCCGAGTAGCTGGTACCACAGCCATGTGCTACCGCACCCAGATAATTGTTGTATTTTTTGTAGACACGGGGTTTTGCCATGTTGCCCAGGCTGATCTTGAACTCCTGAGCTCATGCAATTCACCTACCCCAGCCTCCCAAAGTGCTGGGATTACAGGCCTCTACTCATTCTTTTAAATTATATAAGCAAACATTTGTATTTAATGCATTATTTACAAGGAAGGATAAGCCCACAATAATAAAATAATACCCAAACTGGACTTTAAAAGAAATATGCTCAAATGATGTCACCAAATAAGGTCATACTCAATATTAACCACAATTTGGCACTGTAAATGATTGCTACCATAAAATGAAACTTAACCTAAAGTTCTAATTCATATCCAAACAGAAAAAGGGGGCCACTTACAGACTATCTTTTTAAAAGCTTAAAAGAGTATGTAAAATAAAAAATAGAGAAACCAAAATTTGAACATTTTTCTTCAAATATGTTAAGACATATGAGTGAGCAGTTGTTACTAAGCTGAAATAGCTGTCAGTTTTAAATACATAACAATCACGTAATAGGAAAAAAACACTTTCACTTTTTGTACTATAGTAAGGATATGCATAAGACAACTAACAACATCAGACTAGAGTGAAAAAATCTGACTATTTAATGTTTCATATTTTACAACTGCAACAAGCAAAGGGAATGTTCTTTTTAAAAAGTCAGCCTTTCAAATGGAACAACTAAAAAAGGAATCAGTGAGATAATATTCTTTTATGATGACCTCTAAAGATACAGATTTTAGGCCAGGTGTGGTAGATCATGCCTGTAATCCCAACATTTTGGGAGGCCAAGGAAGGATGACTGTTTCAGCTCAGGAGTTCAAGATCAGTCTGGGCAACAAAGTGAGACCCCAGTCTCTACAAAAAATAAAAAAAAGTAGACAGGCATGGTGGTGCATGCCTGTAGTCCCAGCTACTTGGGAAGCTGAGGCAGGAGGATTGCTTTGCCCAGGAAGGCTACAGTGAGCTAAGAAGGTGTCACTGCACTCCTGTCTGGGCAATAGAGCAAGACCCTGTCTCTTAAAAAACAAAAACAAAAACAAAAAAAACCACAGAGTTTTAAAGTTGTTTAAATTTACCCTTATTTCCTCTCCCTTTAGTTACTGTAAATATTTACAAGTAGCTGCATTTTCAGTGTTGGGCAATTCAATGTTAAATCCTCATGTTATAATAATCAGAAAGCAAAGAAAAATTTGGATGACTGAGCAAATAAGTCTGAAATTATAAATATGCCAAGAATAACTCCCAAACCTTGGCATAATAAAAAAATTATAAGTATTAACATATTTCCCCTTAGCTATTAATATTTCTTTAAAAATACCAAGATTTTGAAACTATGATTTAAAAAATGCTTATAAGATAGAAAGCCTCAGCATCTAAAAGCTCATTTAACATAGCATATATCTATATATATCTATATATATCTATATATATCTATATATATCTATATATATATCTATATATCTATATATATCTATATATATCTATATATATATCTATATCTATCTGTATCTATCTATATCTATCTATATATATCTATATCTATCTGTATATCTATATATATCTATATCTATCTATATATCTATATATATATCTATATCTATCTATCTATATCTATTATATATATATCTATATCTATCTATCTATCTCTATCTCAGAATTATATTTCCCACATAAGATATTATCCACACATAAGCTTATTTGGGAATGACCAATGAGCTCAACTTAAATTTATTAGAAAACTGATTAGCATTAAATCAACTGACTTTTAAGAGCATGGGCTTTGGTGCCAGCAAGATCTGGCTTGAACCTCACTGAGGCCACTGACTAGGTGAGTGACCTTAAGCAAGTCTCTTTACCTTGTTAGGGCACAATTTCCTCTCTGAATTGTGAAATGGGTTTAATCACACCAGCTTATATCCCAACCACAAGCAAGTCCTCTTGTATGTAACCATCTCCAACACAGAAACCCCATCTGCCCATGTTCTACCATCCTCACCTTTCTCCAAGCCTCTATCACCTCTCACAACAGCCTTCCGATTGGTCTCCCTAAACACTTATCCCCGCTACAGTCCGTTCTCTACACATCAGCTCCAGCAAAGCACAGATCAGATATTTTCCTGTGTGCCATCACTTAGTGTCATCTCAATGCAATCAGGAGAAAACTGTAGACTCCCTACAATGGCCTGGAAGGCTTTTATTTATTTTTACTTTTTATTTAGATGGAGTCTCACTCTGTCTCCCAGGCTGGAGTGCAGTGGTGCAATCCCAGTTCACCGCAATCTCTGCCTCCTGCGTTCAAGAGATTCTCCTGCCTCAGCCTCCTGAGTTGCTGGGACTACAGGCGCCCGCCACCATGCCTGGCTAATTTTTGTATTTTTAGTAGAGACAGGTTTTACCATGTTGGCCAGGCTGGTCTCGAACTCCTGACCTCAAATGACTTTCATTCCTCAGCCTCCCAAAGTGCTGGGATTATAAGCATGAGTCACAGTGCCTGACATTTTTTATTTTTTATTTTTTGAGACAGGGTCTCGCTCTGTTGCCCAGGCTGAAGTGCAGTGGTGCCACCATGGCTCACTTCAGCCCTGACCTCCCAGGCTCATGTGATCCTCCCAACTCAGCCTCCTAAGTAGCTGGGACTACAGGCATGTGCCACCAAGTCTGGCTAGTTTATTTTTAATTTTTTGTAGAGATAGGGTCTCCCTATGTTGCCCAGGCTGGTCTTTAACTCTTGGGTTCAAGCAGTCCTCCTGCCTTGGCCTTCCAAAATGCTGGGATTACAGGCATAAGCCACTGTGCCTGGTCCAAAATTTATTATATATCTGTTTCTAGCTATGGAACACTGCACAGAGCAGTTAGCCAAGGAGAGGCTAACCTATCTGAAAATGGGCAGGTTCCTAATCCATTCAAGGTTTTACTGATAACTTACTATGTGCCCTATAAATGATAGATACTATGGAGCAACTAATAATAGGTATTAGATAACATCTATTAGGCATTAAGCATATGTCAAGCATTGTGCTACGCACAGTAGATATATCAGCTATTTAATTCTTATTCTGACTCCACGAGTCAGAGTTCATAAAGTTAGGGTGGCAAGGATGGAGTTCAACCCCAGGTCATCTGAATTCACAGCTTTAACCACTTTTATACTATAGAACAGTGGTCCCCAACCTTTTTGGCACCAGGGACCCATTTTGTGGAAGATAATTTTTCCACAGATGGTGGCAGGGTGGGTGGGGGTGGGGGACAGAGGTTAGGGGATGGTTTTGGGATGAAACTGTTCTACCTCAGATCATCAGGCATTAGATTCTCATAAGGAGTATGCGACCTAGATCCCTCGCATGCACAGTTCACTATAGGGTTCCCGCTTCTATGAGAATCTAATGCCTAGGCTGATCTGACAGGAGGGGGACACAGGTGGTAATGCTTGCTGGCCTGCTGCTCACCTCCTGTTGTGCGGCCTGGTTCCTAACAGGCCACGGATGGGTACTGGTAGTGGCCCAGGGGTTGCAGACCCCTACTATAGAAGACTTGCTGTTTAAAAGGGAATGAATTATAACCTGGGGAAACACAGCACATACGCATGGAACAGTGAACAAGATAATATTAACGGTAATTTTACTGCAGATATTTGTGATTCATCAAATTTGAGGATTATTAACAAAGCATATAGTTTCTTCATTCTCCTGCTCTGTGAAATAGAGATAATCACAATGACTAAATGAGATCATAAGCTCAATGAGAACAACAAAATTGGGCCGGGATATGGAAGGACAAAAAAAAATTGCCCTGGCTCATTCACCAGGAAGGGACCTGCTCTGGCAGGCCAGAAAGCATTAGAATGTTATGCAGGTGAATACAAACAAGTGGAAAACAGTTAGAGAAGAGAAAGTCCAAGAGAAGTGTAGAGAGGTTACAAGAGATCTTGACAACAGAGGTGAGATTTGAACGAAGTTCTGTGTTTATGCACCTAGGTTGTAAAAATGCACTCATCTACAGGCATTAGAACCTGTATCCTAATGGTAATTCATTGGACAGTGCTGTTATCATAGGATAAAGTCAAATACTCTCAGGGATTATACTTGAATTCAGCATTTAATGCTTGGGTGGGAGAGTTAGGAAGGATGAATATGGTAATTGCTTCTTTCCAGGTAGTTACTTTGAGGAAAAAAAAAATTATTTCAATAACTTGGTTAAAGGTTTAGAAACACTATCATAAAACAGCATATATATAATAACTCACAGGCAATTGCTTTGATACATATATTATACTGTTACTATTATTTTAGAAGTGTCACCTGTGGCCAGGTATGGTGGCTCATGCCTGTAATCCCAGAACTTTGGGAGGCTGACGTTGGAGGTAAGGTCAGGAGCTCTAGACCAACCTGGCCAACATGGTAAAACCCCGTCTCTACTAAAAATACAACAATTATCCAGGTGTCGTGGTGCATGCCTGCAATCTGAGCTACTCGGGAGGCTTAGGCAGGAGAACTGCTTGAACCTGGGAGGCAGAGACTGCAGTGAGCTGAGATCGCACCACTGCACTTCACCCTGGGTGACAGGGTGAGACTCTATCTCAAAAGTAAATACATAAATAAAAATTCAAAGTATCATCTGCAATAGTAGTAATAAGAACAAGGCTTTTAAGTCAGATTTTCTCCCAAAGGGCAGTGAGGTAAATTTTCCACTTTTCACATATTTTCCCACATAAACTGATGTGGTTAATGCTTTTAAAATGGTATATTCAACATGAATTTCCATCTGTAATTGTGTTTTTGTATTGCAGTTAGGTAGATAAGCATGGACCTTTTTCCACAGAAAAGTATCTTATCTATTTTGAGCTTTGTTTAGTTATTTAGCTTTATATTTGGCTAAATACAGGTGTTATCCCCATTTTCCATATAGTAGAAATGAACCAAGAAAGTGCAGCAGTTTTGCATTGTCAAAAGAGATGTAATTCTTCCCATATATATCAACTAGATTCAGACAATTCTTTATTATTGAAAACTGTCTCTAATTTTAATTCTTCGTGGTTTAAGTAACATAAACAGTTCCAGTGACTAAAGGACTATCCCATAAGAAAGAAAATCCCTTGTCTGATGAGTATAGTCCCTGAAAAGCCACTTCACCAAGAGTATCTTTACGGTTGTGACACAAAGTAAACAAAACAATCTTAAAATATTTGGTATTACCTGGTATTGTAATCTTAGTAGTCTCATATGATATGGATAAAAATGCATGAGATGAAGCTGGCTACATTTTATGAGGGTAGTTTAAAAACTTCTTTTGAAAGTGAGGTTTCAGTTCTATGGAAGTTTAATTATTACTTACCATGAAATGAGGTTGTGTTAAAATACGCTTTAGTTCCTTTGCGTCGTTATTCTCAGGATAACATGAAATTTCTTCCAATACCTGAAAAATAAACAAGATATGTAATAGTACAAACATGATACAAGATTTACATAATGTTAAATTCTTTTAAGTTAAAAATTATGAATGGATTTTTATGGCAGGCAAAACAATTATTTTGAAAAACTTTTCATTTTATTCAAATGTTATTAATACATAGAAGAACAGTATTGATGGTAATAAAAATGAAGCAAATTGTTCTAATAGTCTGTCAACTACAACCTAAAAAGTTATTGAAAAATACAAAACAAAATGACAAGCCTGCAACATATATTTATTACGGATTTATGAAACTTAACGGAAGAATATCTCTGAATATCTTTTTCCAAACTCACCATAAAAATCAATATGGACAAAAAGTTAATAAGAAGTTTTCTTTTATATTAACAGCACTGCCAGTTCCCTTTAGAAATGTCAAAATGACACTGGCACAAATAAAAATGATTTCAAGAATAGTACTAATTAATTAGACTACTTAATTAAGAATACACAAGTAATTTTTCTTTAAGTAATGTAGAAAATGCAAAAATGCCTGCCAGATCAATGTTATTCCCCATAGTCATCTGCCCACATAGAGAAAGCCATGCCTCTGCTAATGGCTCTTAGGGTTAAATGCCAGGGAGCCTAAGAGAACAATTTTTTAAAGCCTTATTTTTTCTTTCCACTCAAATTTTCTTCACTAATTAGTTATTAACATTTTTCTGCACAGGTAAAAATGGTTATGTTCAAATAAAATTGTTTTCAAAAGTTCTCCTTTACCACCAGGATGGAGTTTACCTGTTTATTTATGGGACACGAACCCATGAAAAAGCCTCTGTTCTTTTTCTGAGTAAACACCTGCTGCTATTCTAACTGCAGACGGCTGGATTCAGAGAGGTTTGCATTACACTCAACTGAATTCCAACCATCAAGCCAATCAAGGATTGCTTCAGCACAACTGGATGGCAGGAGCATACCACCACTCATCCAGGAGGACTCTCACCTCAACCTGTGAAAACCATACAAAAGCTTCCTACTGGGGCAGGAGGGGATGTTGTGAGGTCACATGGCCCGAGCCTTAGATTTTAGCATCATAACTAGAATGTTCTGTGCTATTCAACTACTGCCTCAGGGAAGAAAAAACAAACAAGCAAAAATGACAGAACTTTCTTATCCAAATACCCTGTTCATTAGAGTGCTGGTTATGCTGTTAATTCATATTGTTTCAAGATGATAAACCAATTATCCTTGGTGTATTTTATGCTCTGAGTTTTTCTACTAGTGAAATGAGAGGACGAAACCACACACTCTCTCTGGGTCCTTGCTCCTCTCCTAGTTTATTTTTAAATACAGAGGTGTGGTATTTCCACATAAGCAGGGCTAGGGGAAAACCAGCAGGTTTTCATTGTCCATTTGAGCCAAAGAATTGTCCCCAGAGTCTCTGCTTCTATCCACGTATTGTGAAGACAGGATGGTGATTCATGCCTCTATCAGTGATACCTTAATTTCCTTCTATAAGCCCTCAGGGGCGAAGTCAGAGACAATTCCTCCAAGCTAGTCCTGACCAAGTGGGCAGGCCGGGCGGCCTCCACTGCCTGGGTCTCATTTCTCAGTAAACATACACCATGTTCCAGTACAGACTTTGTGTTTAAAATCTGGTAGGGAAGGGACTGTGTCCTTCATAGTCTTTCACTTAGTAATTTCACTTTATAAGAAATAATTTTTCTAAAAGAAAAATGTTTATTTGCACAAAGACTGACATGATCAAAAAATGAAAAGAAAAAAAAAAACCTATGTGTCTAACAATGGGAGAATTGCTAATATGTTATACTTTAATAATAGCAAAGAAAAATATTACAGTCATTAGAAGTTATATTTGTAAAGATCAAGTAGAAACATGGAACTATGCTTATTATATAACGGTAGGTTAAAAAAAGACACATTTTGATTACAACTATAAAAAATTTATATGCAAATGGAGAGTGACTGGAAAACGATATATAAAAATGGAAACTACTGTGTTAGGGTGATGAGATTATGGATCTATTTTTATTTTCCAAACTTTCTGCAATGTCGTGTTTCTATCATAAATAGGTTTTTAAAAGTTTGTGACAGATATAGCCACATACATTGACAATTTACAAAAATGACTTCTTTAAACTCAGTATATTTAATGCTACAGAAATTTAATTAACTTTCAAACATTACCACCTTCAAAAAGCAACTCAAATTTTTATAGCATGTCTATTTCCACCAAGTGTTGTAAAATAACTTTCTTTTTTAAAAAACAGAAAAAGAGAAGTAAAATTGATGGTAATGTATTCAAGTTTACATTGCAGAACCAGAACTAGAAATCTAGGCAATATTGCTGCAGAGATCTTTTTTTCTTTTCTGTATGTTCAGTAATAAACTTAGAAATACTAAATCTGAATATAATGAGTCAAATTGTGACTCCAGGGAAACTGCCTCTTAATGCACAACAGAAATGTCTTCAGTAAAGGTAGCAAATATGATGACGCCAAATACTTCTATAAAATACATCACTTACCTCTTTGGCTCTCTGTACTGCATCACTTGGAGGATTCCTGATTTGTGGTGAAGACTTTGTGTTTATTTTGTCATACAGCTAAAAAGCAAAGAAGGAAATCCAGTAAACACTCACAATTCTTTGCTAAAATTCAGAGCTTTGTATTTATTATTTCCCTAAACAATATTTTCCTTTTGAAAAGGCAGGCTGATGATTTCAGTGGGATCCTCTTGGTAATAACCTCTGAATTGTTCCGTGAAACTTGTCAGAATATAAGTCTCATGCATATCTTTTCAAAAAATCGCCTTTAAATAGATGGACCAAAATTCTGTCAATGTGGCAATTTCCTTGTCATTTTAAATTCGTCAATATTTCCTCAATCACAGAGTTTGTTTCCTCTGACAGAAGGAATTTTCAATAGCCTGAATACGGAGTGAAATGAAAGAATGCTTTCTGGCCAAGGCACGTCTATACGGAGTAAAATGAAAGAATGCTTTCTGGCCAAGGCACGTCTATACGGAGTAAAATGAAAGAATGCTTTCTGGCCAAGGCACGTCTGGAAGAATTTTCACAGAAACCTAAATCTTGGGAAAGGGCAAACCCAACTCCTTCTAGGAAGGAATGTTCTCACAAAGGTTTATGGTTGTTTTACTAGGGCTGTTCATTAACAGAATCAGTGGTATCCTTCAGCAGGAAGTCAAGGACATAAACTTTTTTTCTTTTGACTCTGCAACTTCAGGGTGGAGAAGACACTGAAAAGAGAGTAAATATACATCGGGCGCGATGGCTCATGCCTATAATCTCAGAACTTTGGGAGGCCAAAGTGGGCGGATCACCTGAGGTCAGGAGTTCGAGACCAGCCTGATCAACATGGCGAAACCCCGTCTCTACTAAAAATACAAAAAAATGTGCCAGGCGTGGTGGTGGGCGCCTGTAACTCCAACTATTTGGGAGGCTGAGGCAGGAGAATCATTTGAACCTGAGGCGTAGAGGTTGCAGTGAGCCGAGATCACGCCATTACACTCCCGCCTGGGCAACAGAGCAAGACTCTGTCTCCAAAAAAATAAAAAAGAAACTAAATATATTTCTAAAATTCCACAAACCTAAATATATTTCTAAAATTCCACAAACCTAAATGATCCAAAGTTTAGCTTTCTGAAGAACATACATTTAATTCTTTAGAGAAAAATCTCTGTAGTTTAGAAATACAATTAAAATATTAATTTCTACCTCAAATAAAATGTTTCATAGTCAACAGTCTGCTTTGAAAAGTGAAAAGTTAAAGATGACCTCAGCTGGTGTGAACACTTCTATTTCCTAACTTCTCTAAAATAGGTGGGGATTTTTGTTGTCAGTTTTGTTCTTTTTTTTTTTTTCTTCACCTACTCTGTACACCAATGCTAGTTGAGAAGTGAAATACTGACTATAAACATTCTTCAGATTACAGTCAGATTTGTTTATACTGATGCAAGATAAATTTTTATGACTTGTAAATATTTGGGCCACATCATACATAAAAATGCCTAACAAAAGCAATGTGAAGATAGAGCAGGGACAATTTTTTAAATGATGTATTAATTAAGAAAGCACTACTAAATCAGAGATTAAATAAATAGTATAAGTAGACTAGTAAAATGCTGCTCTATTTGCTCTATTTAAAACATTATATTAACATTTTAGTGAACTGGTGATTTGTGGCTGGTCCACTAAAGTTTGCCCAAATTCCTGTAAAATATATGTGGGCAGTCTCCATCTTCTGAATGCTTTCTATCTCTAAAGAAATGTCAATGTTGTAACTGGGATCATATTTTCCCACAAAAATAATGTTATAAATAGTGATTAGGTTTCCAGACTAGCCTATAAAAATGAATTGCACTGCACGCATGCAATAAAAATAGTAAAACAACAAAAAATCACCACCCAAACCCAAACAAAATGCAAAACCAAAAAAACTATGAAACCATGAAACACACACACACACTACATTACATTTGCAAGATGAGTACGTTCTAGTGATCTGCTGTACAACATTGTGTCTATCATTAACAATACTGTATTGTGCACTTTGTTTTTTCTTTTTTTTCTTGAGATGGAGTCTTGCTTTGTCTCCCAGGCTGGAGTGCAGTGGTTCAATCTCGGCTCACTGCAGCCTCTGCCTCCTGGGTTCAAGCGATTCTCCTGCCTCAGGCTCCTGAGTAGCTGGGATTATAGGCACGTGCCACCATGCTCGGCTAATTTTTTTGTATTTTAAGTAGAGATGGCATTTCACCATGTTGGCCAGGCTGGTCTCTAACTCCTAACCTTGTGATCTGCCCGCCTCAGCCTCCCAAAGTGTTGGGATTACAGGCTAGAGCCACCGTGCCCGGCCAACAATACTGTATTGTGCACTTTAAAATTTGTTGAGAGGGTAGAGCTCCTGTTAAGTGTTGTTATCACAATTAAAAAAATACATAACACTTTAAAAACACATTTAGTCATCACCTGATGTGTCATAATATTAATTATCAAGGAAAGTTTAAATAATCTAAGTGAATACATAACAATATTTTTATAAAATCTCAAACCCGGCTGGGTGCAGTGGCTCACACCTGTAATCCCAGCACTTTGGGAGGCTGAGGCAGGCAGACTGCTTGAGCCCAGGAGTTGGAGAACAGCCCGGGCAGCATGGCAAAACCCTGTCTCTGCAAAAGAAATACAAAAATTAGCCAGGCATGGTGGCATATGCCTGTATTCCCAGCTACTCGGGAGGCTGAGGCAGGAGGATTGCTTCAGCTCAGAAGGTCAAGGCTGCAGTGAGCTATGATCGCATCACTGCACTCTAGCCTGCGTGACAGAGCAAGACTTTGTCTCGAAAAAAATTAAAATAAAAAAAAATCTCAAACATGTTTGAGGAAAAGAAAGCAAATTTAATTTGAGGCTTTACAAGTTGATAGCACTATCACTTTATAATGTATAATTCCATGATAAACTAAGTTTTGCCTTTTTCTTGATCAAGGACTATTATCTTCAACATTTTCAACTATGATTATGGTTTGTTTCTATTTAAACATTTAATAAATGGACATCAATTTTTCTCACAAAAAATAATCCCACAACTCCCCAAATTGGAGACAATTTTTGGCCTGGTCTTACTATGTCAAATACAGTTGCTTAGGTCTTATATCTGTAATTTCTTAAGAATGTGTGGCAGGGGCCGGGCACGGTGGCTCAAGCCTGTAATCCCAGCACTTTGGGAGGCCGAGACGGGCGGATCACGAGGTCAGGAGATTGAGACCATCCTGGCTAACACAGTGAAACCCCGTCTCTACTAAAAAATACAAAAAACTAGCCGGGCGAGGTGGCGGGCTCCTGTAGTCCCAGCTACTCGGGAGGCTGAGGCAGGAGAATGGCTTAAACCCAGGAGGCGGAGCTTGCAGTGAGCTGAGATCCGGCCACTGCACTCCAGCCTGGGTGACAGAGCGAGACTCCGTCTCAAAAAAAAAAAAAAAAAAGAATGTGTGTTAGAATCAGATGTAGTACTTATGAAACATAGATTCCTGGACCCCCCTTCAGACCTACTACATCAGAATTTAAGAAGGAGGTCCAGAAATCTGTGCTTTAATAAACTCCTTAGGTATTTGAAAATCTTATATCCAGTGCTAACTTTTGAGAGTATTAATAGTACTACTACTTAATAGCAACAATGGTAATTACTACTTTTACTGAGCACTTACTAGATGATCGTTACTAGTCTAAGCTCTTAACATATACTCATTCATTTAACTTCAAACAATCCTATGCAGTTGGTTACCCCACTTTAAGATGAGAAAAATGAGGCACAGAGTGGTCAAGTGAGAACTGCTGTTCTATCCGTACAACTTCATAGATGGCACACAAGTGCCTGGAATCTCTTTTAAGGCACTGCTCCAAGGAATATGTTCAGACCAAATTGTATTCCATACATTTGGTCTGGTCTGATCCAGTTGAATCACCTAAATTAAATTAAATTCACCTAAAGTTCAGTGGAAGTAGTGGCAGGGGGGAGTGAATGGGAGGTGGGATGCTTAATATGAAAGGCAGATACAATGGGAAGGAATTAAAAGATGGGGCTTCTACCTGAGGTGGGGGCATTGGGCTCTGCTTCTTCTAAAAACTGCAGCTCTCAAGTCCTAGAAACTGCACCTGTCAAGCCAGCCACAGGATAGAGAGGATGGTGTCCATGTGGCAAAGAATACACTGTGAATCTCAGCTGCCGGTTCATCAACCAAAAGTGCAAGCAAGAACTGAAGCAGGAGGGAGTGAGGAATGGGCTTATTTTGTCACTGTCAGAGAGAAGTGACCCTTTGTTGGTTCATTCACATACCTATCCACTCAGTATTTATTGAAGTCTTACTATGTACTAAAATGTGGGGTTCTACGTACTAGGGATACAGAGATGAAAAAGATGAGAGTTCCTGTCTTCAAAGAGCTCACAAATTCCAAAAATCTGTATAACCAAAGGCCCAGAAATGTATGAAGGATTCACCCCTTTGGAGACCTGAGAGTAAGTAGTTTGGTCACCAGCAATTATCAACTGGCAATGATCTCAGTGGGCAACCCGAAGTTGGAGACTATCTTGATGTATATGCATAATATGTCAACCTTCATTTCTCCCCACCAACTTCTATATTTTTGTCTTAGAGACTTAAAATACTTTAGTGATATCCATAGCATATACAGAGCATTTGAGAAATATGGCAAAGCAGGTAAATAAAGTCATCAATGGAAAAAAGTTCGAATGCGATGTAACATTAAAGTGTTTAAAAACAGTAGTTAGAAACATAGTGCTTTTGGATTTCTCATTCTCATGGGTCATCTGCATACTATATGCTGCCTGCAAGGATATGCAGGACTCAAATTTCAAATCTAGGTAGAGTTTTGCCAAGGTCTGGGGCAAGTGAGAGGTAGCTGGACTTTGAGAACAAAGGAAGACTGCAGCTTGTCTTTCTTACCCTTTACCCACCCCCCATTCCATCATATATAAAGAATATATAAAATGTTACTTGGGACCTTACCAGTAGTCTTGGACTTTCAACTAAAGCCCAAAGCTAAGGCCAAGAAGAAGTAAATGGCACTGAACCTGCTATGAAGCTGCTAGACCACTTCTCCAGGGCTTGCTGAAAGGCAGTCAAAATGACCCTTCCACATTCACCCCAGGACCCCTCATTCTGCCTATAGAGGCAGGAGTCTGGGATTTGTAGGAGTCACAGGACTTAGAAGAGCAAGTATTTGATTATTTCCTTCTCATTCTTGTTGGGGAAGAAAGGAGAGGGGATTGCACCCTCCCTCATACAAAGTGAAGGTTGGTAGATGCCCCAAAAGAACCACACATTAGACACTGGAGGTACCAGCCAGAAGAGCTCACTATCTCATTCTCTGGAGGGATGCTTGCTGAGTTGTAGCAACTTATAGGCCCACTTTGGTACACTAGGAAGGATCTCTGTGTGTGAGAGAGTCCTTGGGGCAGCTTGACATGTGGCATTTGGGGTCCTAAGCAAAAAGAGACTGGTGCCTGCCTCTTTCATGGCTGGAGGCCACCTGGGGCAGATCATGCTTGTAGTGTATGTTGAGTTAAGCATGTGTGTGTTTCCCATGAGTCAAGGAGACACTGAAGAAGGCAGCCTGGCTGGAGCCATCTGGATGCAGCCCTGCCCAGGAGGACAAGAGGACTCAGAAGTAAAAAGCTATGTGGTAACCCCTGGGGTCAGGCGACGAGAACATGTTTCTGAGACCAGGTGCTGAGTATACTGGCGATGCAGAAACCACACGTCTGCAACTCAGGACAGAGCCAACCCCGGGGTGTCTGCCACCCCAAGGGCATCAACAGCCAAGAGGGAACTGAATGTCTGAGGTACATTATTATAGAACATGCTGTTTAAGTGGTTCTTTTTCTTTCCCACGACCAGACTCGGGTTCTCTGACATTAGGTAACAGCCCCTAGCATGAGGCTGAGTACACAGCAGTGTTTAAGAAATGCTTCCTCTAGAAAAAATAAGTATTATATTTGGACTAGTACATAGAAATTGTAAGCAGATTTTTTAAAAATTCAGAATAACAAAATAAACACATCAGGAGTATTTATTTCAGCTTGTTTCTTTAGGAACCAGATATTATTTCTCTTCGATCCTGCATGTGCAGTTAAAAACTTTCCCTCAAAATTAAGAAATATGTTTTGACTATATTTAATTCTTTCTTTTGTATCTTTCAAGTCTGACTTACTTTATACAATTTTCAAGGTAAAAGAGACCTTAGGGCTAGATGTGGTGGTTCATGCCTGTAATCCTGGCACTTGGGGAGGCCATACGAGGTAGGAAGATCACTTAAGCCCAGGAATTCAACACCAACCTCGGCAAGATAATGAGACTCTGCCTCTACAAAAAATAAAAAACTTTGCTGGGTGTGGTGGTGACTGCCTGTAGTTCCAGCTACTCAAGAGGGGGAGGTGGGTGGATTCCCTGAGCCCAGGATGAGTGAACTGTGATTGTGCCACTGCACTCCAGCCTGGGTGACAGAATGAGACTCTGTTTGGGGTACAAAAAAAAAAAAAAAAAAAAAAAAAAGAGGAGACCTTAGGTGTCAACATGATTCAACTCCTCCATTTTAAAAAGTCAAAAGCTGAGTTCCAGTCAGGTGAAGTGTCATGGTCAGGGTCATACAGCCAGAGGAGCAGGGACCTGACCCTGCCCTGCTGATATGCTGTCCTTTCTCTCATCCAGATCTCCTCAGCTTGTTACTAGAATTCGGTAATACACAGTGCCTTGTGCCAGGGAGAGGGCTTTGGCAAATACTTGGGAAAAAAGCTGTATAAAATTCTATTTATAGGCTGCAGGGAAAAAATATACTCAATATGATTTGAAAACTATTAGCTAATCAATTACAAGCCTTGCCATGTTAAAGAATGTCAGGATTCTCACCTGAGGTGAGGAGTTCGAGACTAGCCTGGCCAACATGACGAAACCCCTCTCTACTAAAAATACAAAAATTAGCTGGGTGTGCTGGTGCACGCCTGTAGTCCCAGCTACTAGGGTAGCTGAGGCAAGAGGATCGCTTAAACCCGAGAGGCGGAGGTTGCAGTGAGCCGAGATCACGCCATTGGACTCTAGCCTGGGCAACAGAGAGAGACTCTGTCTCAAGAAAAAAAAAAAAAGAAAAAAGAAAAAAATAGAATGTCAGGATCCTAATCCTATCCTGGCAAGATAGGAAATATTTTAGGCTTTACAGGCCATATGGTCTCTGTCACAGCCACTAAACCCTGTTGTGTTGTGTGAGGGCGGCTGTTAATAATCCATAAATGAATGAGCATGGCTGTGTTCCAATAAAACTTTATTTACAAAAAACAGGTGGCCAGCTGGATTTGGCCCAAGAGTCATAGTTTGTGAATGCCTGCTCTAGAAGCTTAAATTCAAGGTATATTGGAATGACAAAATGAAATTATTTCCTCTTGCTATTTGCTTTCCTGAAATTTGAAGATATCAGGTATATTTGTAAAGCTGAGGTGTGAAGGGGGAGGAAGAGAGAAGGAAGAATGTTAATAAATTATCCCCAGAGGGAAAACAAGAATGAATCTGTTACTGTTTACTCTCTTTTTCTTTTCTTTTTCTGTTTTTTTTGAGACAGAGTCTCGCTCTGTCACCCAGGCTGGAGTGCAGTGGCGTGATCTCGGCTCACTGCAACCTCCACCTCATGGGTTCATGCCATTCTCCTGCCTCAGCCTCCTGAGTAGCTGGGACTACAGGCGCCCACCACCAGGCCTGGCTAATTTTTTTTTCGTATTTTTAGTAAAGACGGAGTTTCGCCGTGTTAGGCAGGATGGTCTCGATCTCCTGACCTCATGATCCACCTGTCTTGGCCTCCCAAAGTGCTGGGATTACAGGCCTGAGCCACTGCGCCCAGCCTGTTTACTTTCTTTTTCTAATGAAATTACCATTACGCAAATTCAGCACTTTTTATTAAAACAAACAAACAAACAAACAAACAAAAAAACACGCACATACAACACCAGGGCAAAACAAGGAAATGTGAACAGCTGCAAGGGAAACAGACTGTTTCATATTGTCTCACTCACAGATAGGCCTGCTCTCTGCAAATCTCTGGCACTGAGTCAGATATGACCACACATAGCTACACTGACACGCTTCATTCATCTTTCTGTCTTAGGAAGTGTCGCCACAGTTCCGTAAAGAGACCACATTCTACATTTGACATGGGTTGTTTCAAATGAAGCAGAATAAACTTGGTGGTGATATTAAATTCAAATCTCCTGAGACTGTACTTTCAAACATAAGAATGATGAAATCGGTTAATATGTCACCTTTTATTTACATTCAAAGCACTAAATCAAGTTTCATTTTTTATCATACTCCATGATATCACATTATCTTCTGATTTCTTAGTTCTCAAATAGAAACCTTTGTTTGGCTCATAGTGTATGTGCAGTATTTATCAAGATCAACATTTAAAATGGAATGCATGGTAAGAAGCTATAAAATAATTATCATTCTGTAATCCCAGCACTTTGGGAGGCTGAGGCAGGCGGATCACGAGGTCAGGAGATCGAGACCATCCTGGCTAACACAGTGAAACCCCGTCTCTACTAAAAAATACAAAAAACTAGCTGGGTGAGGTGGCAGGCGCCTGTAGTCCCAGCTACTCGGGAGGCTGAGGCAGGAGAATGGCTTAAACCCAGGAGGCGGAGCTTGCAGTGAGCTGAGATCCGGCCATTGCACCCCAGCCTGGGTGACAGAGCGAGACTCCGTCTCAAAAAAAAAAAAAATTATCATTGAGTTGTATGTCCCACTAACATTTTTTTGCACAGAGAAAACCAAATCTAAGGACCAGAATGTATATTGGTTTGGACAAGTTTATAACTTTTGCAACTATACTGTAGGCATAGGCTTGTAGGGTTGCAAAGAACACTGATGTTCACTAGCAACCATCATCTTATCACTTATAGATACTGAAGAAGTTTCCTGCTGGAAAAGAATTAAAGTTTGCAAGAGTCAAATATTTAGCTGCAAAGTATTTAATGCATGTGTCTGTGATGATCCTAATAAAACAGATAATAACAGTGTGCACAGAATTACACTGTGTAGCAATAATGAACACTGAAATAACTTGTTCTGGAAACACAGACTATCTTATTAAGAACTTTCTTCACAGTTTCTGTGAATTATGTGGATAAATAGGAACAAAGTTCCAATGTCACATCTTTTCAGTGAACTGAGCAGATCAGCCATCAATACATAACAGGTATTTTCTCATATACATTTGAAATCCAGCAAAATATTAGGGAAAGCTGATTTAATATTGAAACATAGGGAACTGATATTCAATTACTGTACTGGAACTGATTTTCTCAAGTTGGAGATCACAGAAAACTTTGTAAGATCTAAAAATCTATTTTTCTTGCTCAAGTTTACATATAAACTTGTTGAGGCCAGGTGCAGTGGCTTGCATCTGTCATCCCAGCGCCTTGGGAGGCCGAGGTGGGCAGATAGCTTGAGGATAGGCGTTTGAGACCAGTCTGGGCCACATGTGGAAACCTTGTCTCTACAAAAAATACAAAAATTAGCCAGGCGTGGTGGTGCACTCCTATAAACCCAGCTACTTGGGGGGCTGAGGTGGGAGGATTGCCTGAGCCTGGAAGGTCGAAGCTGCACATCATTAAAGATGTAGTTCAAGCTTGGAGAACAGCAGTGTATTTAGCAGTGGCCTAAAGATTGTATGATGGGCAACGTAAGCGTGAAAGAAACATTGCAAAATTTAAAATGCCATTTTCAAAAACTTAAGGAGCTACAATTAAACACTAGGAAGAACTTTTTTTCTTTCTTTTTGTTTTTTTTTTTTGAGACAGAGTCTCGCTCTGTCACCTAGGATGGAGTGCGATGGCGCGATCTTGGCTTACTGCAACCTCTGCCTCCGGGGTTCAAGTGATTCTCCTGCCTTAGCCTCCTGAGTAGATGGGATTACAGGCACGCACCACCACTCCCGGCTAATTTTTGTATTTTATTTTATTTTATTTTTTTAGTAGAGATGGGGTTTCACCATGTTGGACAGGCTGGTCTTGAACTCCTGACCTCAGGTGATCCACCCACCTCGGCCTCCCAAAGTGTTAAGATTACAGGCGTGAGCCACGGCACCTGGCTGGAAGAACTTCTATAACCTGTCTTTCTTACAAATCTAAACACAATTTTGTACCACTGGGATATTACAAGTTACAAAAAGAAATCAAAATCACTCAGGCCATTTTTCTTTTTTGAGGTACAAAGAATGCCTCTTCTACCTGCACCAAAAATTGTTTTTCTTGAAATTTTATATTCTACAAAATTTCTAAAAATTAATTTATTTTAAATAGTTGCAAGCACTCAAATAATAGTCATACAGATGACTATCTGCATGGAGATAGCAAACTCCATTTATTTGAAGGTAATTCATTTGAAGATTCATTTCATTCATTTTGAAGATTTCATAAATCTTAAACTAAATTTGTTTCTCATCTTAAAAAGTGTGTAAATTCCTAAATCTAGTCACTGAAATCAAGGAGCAAGAGTTCCACCCTGGAATTTAGATTTTCCCTGGACTAAGGTTCAGGGCTGCTCCCAATACCATGGCCCAGTTTGTACTACATAACTCAAGTTGAAGATGGACGTGTAATGGACAACTGCTTACTGTATTTAGCGGCCAATAAGAATGTTCCTGGATGCTCTTGAGTTTGGTGTTCCAGCTTTAGTTTAATAGCTTAGCAGTGAAATGCTAGCTTAAATCAAGTTTTAGTAAAATCATGACGGAGAATATATCCTTACTTGAAGGTGCAAGAAGGAGTGCAGCTGGCCTAGTAATATGCTGCTCTAAATCCATTATTAACGTTTTCTTCTGTCAGCAAAAAAGGCAATTAAAAAATCAGTACATCTGGGCCAATACAAGATTTCCTGAAAAAGCTGCAAAAATCCTTTGGATCTTGACAGCAAAAGAACCTCTAAGGAGGCCCTTGTTTTGTTTAGGTTTTATTTGTCTGTATACAGGGCTGCTTTTGTTCTAATCTTACTAGAACATTGCACTTACAGGGATTTATTTTTGAATTCAAGAAATTAAGACTTGCTTGACCTCCTAGTTCAATCCAAGAAGACTGTGCCTTTGGTGGCCTAACAACATAGGCCAGTGTGGCAGATTTCTGGTCAGTGGCAGCTATTTCTGAGAAACTCAAAACACTTGCCTCAGATGACCTAGCTTGACTGTTCTCTATGCCTTTTTCAAGTGGGCAAATAACTCTAAAATTAAGCCCTGTAAAACACAAATCATAATGCCTATTCTTGAGCAAAAGAAAGCATGAGAAAAAAAAAACCAGTTACATGATATAATATAGGCAGATTTTATTTTGTTTTAATAAAGTCTGAAATACGGTACTTTTTAGTATCAGATACAAGAGCTTGCCCAACTATGAGAAATTTTCACTATGATATTAATTTCCTTTCTATTTTTTTAAAGTGTTAAAATCACATTTTCTAGCTTGGCTCTTCTTAAGCAACTACAAGAGTTAAATGATATTTACATTAAATGAACATACCATTATTAATGTGCTGCTTTAAAAGATAACATTTATGTTACATTAGGTGTGTCAGATAATATTTTATTCAATTATTTTTGGCTTTTGCTAGCATTTTTATTTTGCATAGGTAAACACCAAGCATTTGTACTTGGTGTAGCTGTAGCAAAAATGAATTTCTGTCATGAAAAATTTAAAGAGAATAACACAAAGGCAGTCTGGCAGAAGAGTTTTATGAGATAATGTTTGAAGGGCCACAGAGAGAAGAAAACAGCTATGTTCTTGGATTATGAATGCTGCAAGCCACTCCATTGAACATTCTTTAACTGAGCATATCACATTCCTTTCTAGGGGGAAACCCCTCCTTTCCTTGAGAATAGCATAAAGAAGAATCAGTGCTTGTTGTACTTTGAAGGCTTTCTGCAAATTCCTTCGCCTTTTGGTAAAGTTGATCATGGTGTCATAAAAAGAGAATGGCACTCAGTGGGTAACACTGGTACTGGTGACAAGCTGATTCATTATTCTTGGTATTCTAGAGTAAATTCGAAACCTCGCTTTAAGAAGTAATTTATCTGGGCCGGGCGCGGTGGCTCAAGCCTGTAATCCCAGCACTTTGGGAGGCCGAGACGGGCGGATCACTAGGTCAGGAGATCGAGACCATCCTGGCTAACACGGTGAAACCCCGTCTCTACTAAAAAATACAAAAAAAAACTAGCCGGGTGAGGTGGCGGGCGCCTGTAGTCCCAGCTACTCAGGAGGCTGAGACAGGAGAATGGCGTGAACCTGGGAGGCGGAGCTTGCAGTGAGCTGAGATCCGGCCACTGCACTCCAGCCTGGGCGACAGAGCGAGACTCCGTCTCAAAAAAAAAAAAAAAAAAAAAAAAAAAAAGAAGTAATTTATCTGAACAAATAAGGGAACTGGAAAGACTCCCGTAGTCATTAATACTTTCAGTGGAAATCACACATTCCTTCACATAGATGTACAGCGTAAGACCTAACTTGCAACCTAGAAAGAGTAATTGTGTGGAGATGGAACGAGGCAGAATACCCTACTATTAGACAGCCTTATTCTGAGAATTTGGTTTTTCCTAGCACATAATTATCAACCACAAAACATCAATATTGGATGAGTAGACAAACAAAATGTGGTATACACGCACGATAGAATATTACTCAGCCTTAAAAAGGAAGAAAATTCTAACACATGCTACAACATGGATGAACCCTGAAGATACCATGCTAAATGAAATAAGCCAGACACAAAAGGGCAAATACTGGATGATTTCACTTATATACGTGGTACTTAGAGTAGTCAAATTCATAGAGACAGAAAGTAGAAGGGTGGTTGCCAGGGACTAAGGAGAGGGGTGAATGGGAGTTAGTATTTAATGGGTACAGACATTTAGTTGGGGAAGATGAAAGAGTTCTGGAGATGGATAGTGCTGATGGTTGTATAACAATGTGAATATACTTAATGTCATTGAACTGTACACTTAAACATGGTTCAAGTGGCAAATTTTATGTTATATATACTTTACCACAATAAAAAAGACCAAAAATTGATGTTAAAAAAGTGTCAAAAAGCTGTGAATTTTTGGAAATGGCAAATATGTACTTGAATGTAGAAGGAATGAACTAAAATAAGTTGCTCTGAGGTGTCTTCCATATTGAAAATACATAAAATTATGTAATTCATAACATTTTCAAACAAAAAACACAATTTGGACTTCTTCCATAAGGCACAACTACACGCTGGTTAATAAAACAGTTCTTGGGAGAAAAATCCATATTTAGTATTTTTGAATCCGTGGTAAATTCTTAGCCACAAAGCTAAATTTTAATTTAGTGTAATGGCCCTGTGAAATCTAGTGGGATGATAGTAAATTCATGTATTTGTACAACCACCATCTCCATCCAGTTTTAGAACATTTCCTTAATCCTCCCAAATTCCCTTGTGTCACATCTAAGAACTCTTTGCCTAACCCAAGGTAATGAAGATTTACTCCTATATTCTTTTAAAAGTTTTATAGTTTCAAGCTCTTAAAGTGAATCTATGATCCATTTTGAGGCAATTTTCTTTTGTGTATGGTATGAGACAGGGTCTAAGTTCATTTTTTGCGTATGGATCTCCAACTGCTCCAGGATCATTTGAAAAAAAACGACTATCCCCCTTTCCATGTAATTGCATTGGCAGTCTTGTTGGAAAAACATTGACCATAAATATGAGGGTTCATTTCTGGACTCTTTTCTGTTTCAGTGATCTGTATATCTATCCTTATGCCAACACCATACTATTTTGATTATTGTAGCCTTATAGGAAGTTTTGAAATCAGTTATCCAATTGTTTTCTTTTACAAAACTGTTTTGGCATTTCCATATAAATTGTAGGATCACCTTGTTGACTTCTACAAAGAAATCCTACTGGGATGTTGATAGGGACTGCACTGAATCTATAGATCAATGTGGAGAAAAGCGCCATCTTAACAATATTAAGTCCTCCATTCCAACAGTATATTTCTGTTCATTTATTTAGATCTTTCTTTCGCAGCTTTTTTTTAGTTTTCAGTATACAAATCCTATATTATTTGTTCGATTTATTCCTATTTTATTCTTTTTATAATATTGTGAATATTTGTTTAATTTTATTTTTGGGTTATTTTTTGCTCACATATAGAAATTTAGATAACGTGTGTATATTCATCTTGTATCTTGTGACCTTGCTAAGCTTGCCTACAATGCTATTAGATTTTTGTGGATTCCTTAGTATTTTCTACATGCAAGATAACATCTCTGGGAAAGGATGATTTTACTTCTTCCTTTCCAATCTTTATGCCTTGAATTTCTTTTTCTTGTCTTAACTGCACTGGCCAGAGTCTCTGGGACAATGGTGAATAGAAGTGGGGAGTGGACAATCCTCATCTTGTTCCTGGTTGTATCAGTTTTCTATTGCTGCTTAACAAAGAACCATATGCTTAGTGGCTTTTTTTTTTTTTTTTTTTTTTTTTTTTTTTTTTTTGCTAAGCTTATTGACATTTACTTACGTTAAGAAAGAAGAAAAAATACTTTGAGAATATTCACAACATATGGTATTTCTAGCTTTCAGGTATTTTGTTTCATGCAGTACTTTTACACTGACAATAATACTTCAAAACACGGAGGGAAACAGATACGGGAGGTTTTGCCCATCCAGTTAGAAAACAGTGGAGAGACACTCAAATTTAAAGTGAGCAGCAATGCACTTCAGTCTACAGCCCCAGGAGGCAAGAAGCACAAAGACCACCACAACTGGGCAGGGGCCCACTATGCAGCTGGTTTCATAATTGACAAAGCTGACTCTTGAGACTGGATGGGGCCCTGAGAAATTACTAGTAGCTCATCCTCTGAAGGTCCTCAGATAGGCTTTATTATTCTAGACATTTATTTATTTATTTATTTATTTATTTATTTATTTTTTTGAGACGGAGTCTCGCTCTGCCGCCCAGGCTGGAGTGCAGTGGCCAGATCTCGGCTCACTGCAAGCTCTGCCTCCCGGGTTCACGCCATTCTCCTGCCTCAGCCTCCTGAGTAGCTGGGACTACAGGCGCCCGCCACCTCGCCCGGCTAGTTTTTTTTTGTATTTTTAGTAGAGACGGGGTTTCACCGTGTCAGCCAGGATGGTCTCGATCTCCTGACCTCGTGATCCGCCCGTCTCGGCCTCCCAAAGTGCTGGGATTACAGGCTTGAGCCACCGCGCCCGGCCTATTCTAGACATTTAAATGCAAATGGACTGGACTACACATTCTTGGGAAACTTAGTTTTGGCATTTCCTGATTGGCAATCTCTTCAAATATCCAAACCTAACATTGTATTTAACTTACTTCTCAGACCCCAAATTGCTCAAAAACATTATCACCAGATTATTGTAGAAGTTCCACCTTTTTCCTTTAGGAAACTTCTGAGTTCTAAAAATAAGCTCTTCTAAATATGGCTACTAATTTAATGTCATCTCAAAAAAGCAAAATAGTAAATCAAGAATTGTAGTTTTCCATGGCTAACTCCAGGCCAGAGGGAAAAATGCTAACTCTCCCTAAACAGTAAAAAATTATAATAAAGATGTTGGCCATACAAAATATGAAAGATTCCAAGTATCAGTTAATTGCTAATGAAATATTTAAAAGTTACTAAGTCTATTATAAAAGTCTACTTATAAATTAATATTATAAAGACTTCTAAATTAATTGCTACTACAATTTTAAAAATCCATCAATAAATTGCTATATTAATCTAATCACCCATTATATTTTCAGAAACCATAATTTTGAGACTTCCCACAAAAATAATCTTAATTAGGTGGGGCATTTACTATGGAAACAGCAGTGAGTAACAAATGCTAACAGCTGTTCAGAGGTATGACAGATGGCCAGTTAATATTTAAAACTTAGTTGTCAAAGTTTGGCAGAGAGATGTGTCATTTAACAATGCTTTGTAACACTGGTGATTTACAAACTAAATAGTTATTCTTTTAATAGGAAAATTTATACTAGAAACTGAGAAGACTGAAAACTACTACCAAATAATATTTGTGAAATGCTTTTTATCTGAAAAACGTGGTTTTTCAGTCCATCAAAAACTCACCCACCCACTGACCTTTCAATGTATCACATACAAATTCCAACTCTGATTCAAAGTATCATTACAAGACATAAATAACACTTTAACACACCAATTTCCAAGAAAGCATAATTAATGGATGACAGGGTAACATTTCATTATTTTATATTAGATTTGTGTAATTTGCACTCACATGTAAATAATTAATTCAGGGTTAAATCAGTTTTCCATGCTGTACTGGGTTGAATATTGTCCTTCACTCAAAATTTATGTTTACCCAGAACTGCAGAATGTGACCTTGTTTGGAAATAAGTGTCTTTGGAGATGTAATTAATTATGAAGATGTCATACTGGATTAGGGTGTCCAATGACTGGTGTCCTTCTAAGAAGGTCATGTAAATACACAGACACACACGCACAGAGAATGACATGTGATGACGGAAGCAGAGACTGGAATGATGCATCTATGAGTCAAGGAACGCCAAGGATTGCAGGCAACCACCAGAAACTGGAAGAGACAAGGAAGGATTCTTCCCTGGATCCTTTGGAGGGAGCATGCCCCTGCCAACTCCTTGATTAAGGACTTTCCAGCCTCCAGAACTATGAGAGAATCAATTTCTGTTGTTTTAAGCCACGCAACTTGTGGTACTTTGTTATGGCAGTCCTAGCAAACTAATGCCAAATTGTACTTTACTAATTGATCTATACATTTCATATGAAGATCATCTTAGCACCAGTGCTTTTAATTTTTAAATACAGGCATACTACAACAAGCTGGACAAAGCAGTTACTCATGCCTCTGTATCTCTTCCCACAAAATGAGAAGCTGCGTATGTGTGCCAGGTTGGAACTACTTGGATAGCAAATATTTAGAGTTTTCTGTATCAGTTTCTAACTACAGATTTAACTAAATGTGTTTTACTCAAATTCAAAAACTTTCAGAAAGCATTTCCCTTTCAGTAGAATCACAGTACTTCTCCATTTTAAAGTAAATGTTTCAGTTTGGCAGTTTTGTTTCCTCTAAACAAATTCTAATAACGCTTCTTCAAATTTTGAGCTTGTTATTATTTTAAGAACATGACTAGAAAAAATAAAGTCCTAGATAATCTTTAGTTTTTCTTGGGAACTTAATTCTGTTTCTTTTTGTCAGCCTTAAAATTATGGCTTCATACCTAGCTGTTTACAATGTTATTGAGTTAACAGGAATAACATAAATATAGTAAAGATATTTCCTAAAATGGCTCAGTGGGATTAATTAGCCTTAATTAATCCATGGCCCATAAAACTATGCCCCCTGGGTGTCCCGACTTGGAATCCTTAAAAAGGAATTCATGCCAGGGACAGTGACTCATGCCTGTAATCTCAGCACTTTGGGAGGCCGAGGCAGGAGAACTGATTGAGCCCAGGAGTTTAAGACTAGGCTGGGCAACATGGTGAGACCTGTCTCTTCAAAAAAAAAGCTGGGTGTGGTGGTACACCTGCGGTCCAGATACTTGGGTGGCTGAGGTAGGAAGGTGCTTGAGCTCACAAGGTCAAGGCTACAGTGAGCCAGCCTGGGAGACAGAACGAGAGCCTGTCTTAAACAAGAAAGAAAAAACAAACACAAAAGGCAGAAGAATTCATGTTGATTCTACAAAATAAAACAATTCCAAATCAACCATGGTATGTGGAACATAGGAAGAAAGAAAAATGAAAGGCCAATTTTTTTTTTTTTTGGACACAGAGTCTTGCTCTGTCTCCCAGGCTACTATGCAGTGTTATGATCTTAGCTCACTGCTACGTCCACCCCCGGGTTCAAGCGATCCTCCTGCCTCGGCCTCCCAAGTAGCTGAGACTACAGGTGTGTGCCACCATGCCTAGCTAATTTTTGTATTTTTAGTAAAGACAGGGTTTTACCATGTTGGCCAGGCTGGTCTCAAACTCCTGACCTCAAGTGATCCTCCTGCCTCGGCCTCCCAAAGTGCTGGGATTATAGGAGTGAGCCACCGCACCCAGCCTGAAACTCCAAAGTTTTAACAGCTGCTTGTCAAGAGTTGGTCATAGCCATGTTCCCTCCTTAATGTATACCATAAACATTTAAATATTAAAAATTTTTAAATGATTAGATTTCTCTATATGGCAGTCACTTGAATTCTTCATTGATTATATTATTAAAATGTAGCCTGTTAGCCGTGAAATGGGCTTAATAAGCCTTATTTATGGGATGTAGGGTATGAGGGCACATTCTAATGATGGCTTATTTCATTCATGATGAATAAGCTTTCATTCATTCATTCATTTATTCATTCATTCATTTTTGAGACAGCGTCTCGCTCTGTTGACCAGGCTAGAGTGCAGTGGCACGATCTCAGCTCACTGCAATCTCCACCTCCTGGGCTCAAGTGATTCTCCTGCCTCAGCCTCCTAAGTACCTGGGATGATGGGTACCCACCACATTTTTGTATTTTTAGTAGAGACGGGTTTCACCGTGTTGGCCAGGCTGGTCTTGAACTCCTGACCTCAGGTGATCTGTCCGCCTTGGCCTCCCAAAGTGCTGGGATTACAGGCGTGAGTCACTGTACCTAGCCTAAACTTTCATTTAGAAATAGCTCAGTTTGGAGATTCAGAACCACATGCATGCAAATATTGTCCAGGGCTTGGCCTCACAGTCATTAATTTGACTGGAGTTTGTATATGGCACCTGCTTCCAAAATTCAGAAGATACTGCACCTTTTTTTTTTTTTTTTTAGAGATAGGGTCTCACTTTGTTGCCCAGGTTGGAGTGCAGTGGTGTGATCATAGCTTACTGCAGCCTTGAATTCTTGGGCTCAGGTGATCCTCCAGCCTCAGCCTCTGGAGTAGCTGGGACCACAGGCATACACCACCATGCCCAGCTACTTTTTAAATTTTTTGTAGAGATGGGGTCTTGCTTTGTTGCCCGGGCTGGTCTTGAGCTCCTGGGCTCAAGTGATCTTCCCACATTGATCTCCCAAAGTGCTGGGATTACAGGTGTGAGCCACTGCTCCTGGTCTTATACTGCATCTTTTTAACAGGCATGGTTCATTTCCAGTTCAACAGCTCCTCTTTCAAATTGACCTGCACTGACAGGGCAGATGCCAATAAGGCAGATACTTCTTTAGGTTTATAATGTAAACAAATACAAAGGAAAGTTAAGTATGTTTTTCTCACTAACATCTAAGACTCTCCTCTGAAATTGTGACAATTTATACCAAACAGTGCAGCAGTTATTCCAAATGAATGCTTTCTGTGAGGTCTGAGATGTTCACCATTGGGGAGTGAGTGGCAGCCTGGCTCAGTCTGAAAGTCCAGTTTGTGTCTGAATAGCTGCCCCTTTCTTTGCGTAAGCCAGTAATGTTCCTGCTTCTCCCCTGCAATCTCAAGCTTGATGTGCCCAGATACCTTGTTATATCAGTAAGAAAAAATACAACTTTGAAACCAATTTGGGCTTCTCTTAGTGTTTAAATTACAAAAAGTCTTTGTTACAAAAAGTCCTTGATTCAAAAGGTCAGTAAATCTACCTGGCAATGACCTAACCACTGACCACACTGAAATAAACAAAATCTCCACACACTGCTGCAGCCTTTTCTAAATATTCCACTAACCAGTTCTAGTAAAGGGTATACACTTCTGTGGGAAATTCACAATTGTGAAAACTTTCTGCAGCAATGACAGTGAACAGATACTACTTAAGATAAATTACACTAAAGAGAAGACCCAATTCCTTATCTTCCTGAGCACATTTCTAAACTATGTTCCCCAGCTCTCACATCCAGGTGGGCACGTGACTAGCAGTTGCCAAGGAAGGTGAGATAAACCCATTTCCAAGCTTGACCCTGCAATTTTCTCCATGTTCTCTCTTCTCTCATTTGCTGGCTAGGTACAAAGGATACAGTAGAAGATTCCAAGACCCTGGGAAATAGCCTTGTGACCTAGTGGAAAAGACCTCCTTCATCTACCTGCATTGGACTGTGAAGTGAGCAAGAAGTAAATTTTTATTCTGTTAAGCCACTCAAATTTTAGAATCACACGTTATAATGGTTAGTCAGCCCTAATTAATATGTACACTATATACAAAGGCCAAACTAGGTATGAAAATCTGATAATTAATTTGAACTGACCACATGTGGGGAAAGAAGCAACTGTTAGATACCTACGGTTGCATTTAGTGTGAAGCTGAAGCATAATGCAACAAACACTCTTAGTTGAGCTTTTCCCAAACTGGTCCTCATCAAAACAGAACTCAACAGGATTGTGAATAAAAGTTCTGTGCCTAAATTAGTTTGAGAAATGCTGTTAAACAAAGTTAGAAAGGTTTCTTTCCTTTAGATCATCTCAGAGCTGTCAATATACCAATGCCCATTGTGCATCTGTATAAAAAGACTAAAGAATGTAGCATTTCCCAAACTTATTTAGTTAATAAATAATTTAACCACTAAATTTAAGATCTACTTCCCCTTCCCATCATGGCAACACCCATAGCCACCTCCCAGAGCAATGTTCTGTGGAACACATTCTGGGAAATTTTGCTTTAGTTTCATTTACATCATATGGTGAATTATTCAGCACCAAACAGTTCTAGGCACCCCAAAACAAGTATGATTCTCTCATTAAGGGAAGGTTTTTCTTGTAAAAAGACTAACATGTTCAAATACCATCAAAACCACCCAAGAGTTTTCACTGTTGAAGTGAACCAAGTTCTCTAAGAAAGGTATTTTACTTAAAATGTGACTGAAATGAAAATGATCAGCTTTGTTTTTTTCCTTTGTATCCCAGTCTGCTGTCAGTGGAGCCTGTAATATTTAGACGGAGTATACGCTTATGTTTTAAGGAGAAGACTTTGAGTCTATGGAACAAAACCATGTTAAATATTAAATGTGTGTGGGAATACAGCCTATTGTACAGTATCTCATTTGCTTTTCTCTCTCCTATACTCATGCTGGAGGTATAATGTTTTAAAGTAATGTGCAAAGCAATAAAAAGTAATCACAGCTAACCTCAATGGATTCTTCTAATAGAAATATAAGATAATTCAGTAAAGCAGGTTTGTACTCTACTGTTTTTAAAAACTCACATATCACTTGCATGCATTATGTACATATAATTTATAAAGATATATAATTTTTCCCCATTGTAGCCTGCTAGGCTCTGTTGTATCTGTACTGTACATATACTGTATTTCTTTTTTCTTTTTTTTTTGAGATGGAGTTTCACTCTTGTTGCCCAGGCTGGAGTACAATGGAGCAATCTTGGCTCACTGCAATCTCCACCTCCTGGGTTCAAATGATTCTCTTGCCTCAGCCTCCCAAGTAGCTAGGATTACAGGCATGCACCACCGCAACTGGCTAATTTTGTATTTTAAGTAGAGATGGGGTTTCCCCATGTTGGTCAGGCTGGTCTCGAACTCCTGACCTCAGGTGATCCACCCACTTGGCCTCCCAAAGTGCTGGGATTACAGGCATGAGCCACTGTGCCTGGCCATATACTATATTTCAATCATGAATTTTTGATGGATGATTTCCCACATTTCTCATAGACTTAAGGCAACTGAAAAGGATTGTTATGATAGACATTTGAGAATTCATGTAAAGTAAAAAGGTATGCTAAATATTCAATTTTTTTTTTTTTTTGAGACAGAGTCTCGCTTTGTCGCCCAGGCTGGAGTGCAGTGGTGTGATCTCGGCTCAGTGCAGCCTCTGCCTCCTGGGTTCAAGTGATTCTTGTGGCTCCGCCTCCTCAGCTCAGTCCTAACTGGGACTACAGGCATGCGCCACCAAGCCCGGCCAATTTTTGTATTTTTAGTAGAGACAGGGTTTCACCATATTGGCCAGGATGGTCTCGATCTCCTGACCTCCTGATACACCCGCCTCGGCCTCCCAAAGTGCTGGGACTACAGGCGTGAGCCACCGTGCCCAGCCTGTATTCAATTTACCAAAAAACAAGAATAATAAAAAGACAGACTTACATCTAGTAGTGTGTGAAGATGCTGATCCTGGAAAACACTGTGTAGAAAATCTAGGTCCTTTTCACTGCAGTCTGTAAGTGCGTGAATCTCTTCCAGGCTGTCCAGCACCTGTGAGACTGCTCCTAAGGGGGACAAACAGAAAAGAAACAGCCAGTACAGAAAGTCAATGTCAGACTAACTTTTGTAACCTAAATCTTACATTTAAGAACAATGAATTCATATCAGAACTTCAAAGGCTAGTGTCTTTACTGAAGGATAGACTTAAATGAGTTTCATATCATTTAAGGACAGAGTATTTTCAGAGAGTTCATGTTCTTACCAATGCATTTGTGTGCTCTTCATTTTTCAAAGGAAACTGCAGCTTATCTTATTTGAATTAATGAAATTTATCAAGTATAACTGAAGCACTAGAAGATCTGGACACAGCAAGTTTTATGTCAGGAAGAGAGTATGGGTTTGAGGACTCCAAGATGTTTTGAAATATTATAGAAACAAGATTGGCCTTTTACCCAGGTGCATTCCATCAAGAACCGACAGTAAAGCCAGCTGTAGATACAGGGAACAGATCTTCAACTGGGAGCTCCTGCTGCCTAAAATAGGCTTCTTACATTTTAAGACTCAAACTTTAGTTGACAAAAATCCCAGTCCACTCCTTTTTTTCCCTTTACATACAGACTCAAGAGACCCAAAACCATTCTCATTCTGTCTTACTCTTACCCTTCTTATTCAGAAGATAAAGACAAAGTGTAGGTACACTGACACTTCCAAATACCATATTAAATTTCAAGGCAAATCATTTTTGTAGGGCAAAGCAAATGGAAGTGCCATCACAAGTTTCTTCTCATAACCAGGAAATCAGGCAGATGTCAGTAGGGAAAGATACATAATGAGGAGTAACGAAGCCATTTTACACAGCCTTAAAAAAATGATCAGCCTCTTTTACACTGCAGGCAATATGCAGAATACACATATATACTCCACAAAAACAGAGCCCCAAGGAGCTAAGCTTCAGAACATTAGTACACAGTAGAGAAACTCTAAGAATAAGTGCCTCATTGCACATTTAAGTCTTTGGATAAGCGGTTCTCAACCAGGCGCAATTTTGTTACTCAGGTGGACATTTCCCAATGTTTGGAGTTATTTTTGGTTGTTACAGCTACAGCCGGAGGGCGGCTATTGCTATCTAGTGGGTAGAGGTCAGGGATGCTGCTAAATATCCTACAATACCCAGGACAGCCCCCACAACAAAGAATTATCTGGTCCAAAATGTCAGTAGTGCTGTGGTTGAGAAATTCGACTTTTGATTAAGATAAAAATCTTCATGCTCCAGAACTCTGTTTCTAATTCTTCCTGTCTTAGACCTCATCCATTCTCATGCAATTATTGGTGAGAATATATATCAGTACCACTTTTCCAGAAAGCAATCTGGTAATATATATCAAAAAGCCTTAAAAATGTTCATGCACTTCGATTTAGTAATTCCATTTACGAAAATCCACCTTAAGGAAAATAATGGAAGATTTATATATAATGATATTATCATACAAAATGGAAAATAAATCTAATAGAGGATGATTACATAGGTTATAGAATATCCATATAATGGAATATGTAGCCAAATGAAAATTGTTTTTGAAGAATTTCAAAGACATAGAAAAATCTTCATGATATAGAATTCAAGAAAGCAGAATGCAAAACTAAATAAACTCTATATTCCCAGTTATGATAAAAAAACAAACAAAACATATATACAAACTCAGGAAAAACAAAAAACAGAATGAAACACAGCAAAAGTGTTACAGTAGTTATCTTTACTGTCCTATTTCTATTTCATTCTGTTCTTGTCTATACTTTCCAAGTTTTTCTACAATAGCAAATAAATAAATAAATAAATAAATAAATAAATAAATAAATTGCTATATAAGCTACGATTTTTGTAGCTCTATTTAATTATGTTAAAGATTTGGGTCTTAAGCCACATACTGTGTGGTTGTCCACATGGAAATTACTGTAGTTATTTTTAAAAATTTGACTTTTTATTTTGAGATAATTGTAGATTCACATGCAGTTGTAAAAGAATATAACACAAAGGTCTCACGTACCCTTTACCCAGTTTCCTCCAATAGTAACATCTTGCAAAACTGTAGTACAATATCACAACCTGGATATTGACATTGATACAGTCAAGCTATAAAACATTCCATTACCACAAGGATTCCTCATATTGCCTTTTCATAGCCATTCTCATTCCCCTCCTACTCTATCCCCTCCTAACCTGTGGCAACTACTAATCTGTTCTCCATTTCTACAATTTTGTCATTCTGATAATAAATGAGGCTCCTAATCTGGGCATACTGCCTATGGGGTAGCCCTGGTCTGCAAGGAGGAGTCCCTCTAAAAATTAAAAAATAAAATAAAATAAAATAAAAAGAATAAATGAAATCATACAGTATGTAACCTTTTGGGACTGCATTTTTTCACTTAGCATAATTCTCTGGGGTTTCATCCAGGTTGTTGCGTGGATGTACCAGTTTGTTTGACCATTCGTCTGTTGAAGGAACCATGGGTAATTTTTTTCTTTTTGAGACAGAGTCTCGTTCTGTTGCCCAGGCTGGAGTGTAGTGGTGTGATCTTGGCTCACTGCAACCTCTGCCTCCCAGGTTCAAGTGATTCTCCTGCCTCAGCATCCTGAGTAGCTGGGATTACAGGTGCGTGCCAACACCCCCAGTTAATTTTGTATTTTTAGTAGAGATGGGTTTTCACCATGTTGGTCAGGTTGGTCTCGAACTCCTGACCTTGTGATCTGCCCGCCTTGGCCTCCCAAAGTGCTGGGATTACAGGCATGAGCCACCACGCCCGGCCTGGATAATTTTTTTTTTTTTGAGGCAGAGTCTTGCTCTGTTGCCCAGGTTGGAGTGCAGTGACACAATCTCGGCTCACTGCAACCTCGACCTCCCACACTCAAGTGATCCTCCCACCTCAGCCCCCTGAGTAGCTGGGACTACAGGTACGCGCCACCATACTCAGCTGTTTTGTATTTTTTGTAGAGATGGGGTTCTGCCATGTTGCCCAGGCTGGTCTCAGACTCCTGAGCTAAAGCGATCCTTCTGCTTTGAGCTCCCCAAGTGCTGGGATTACTGGCGTGAGCCACCATGTCCGGCTGGATAATATTAAATTTTGAATTATGCCTGCCAGGCTATTGGTATCCTTTCAACATTAAGTGGATATTAAGTGGGATAAAAGAGATAAATGGCAGAAATCAGTCCTCATCTCCCCTGTTATTCCTAAAGAGGTATTAACCCAATCTACTTCCTTCTACCTGATCTTCTCAGGATTTTTACTTTGTTCAGAGTGCCCCCCTCCCTCAAAAAATCTGGAAATTAGTTAAAAGCCGATTTTCTCTTCATCCCTTATTGAAAGCCTTGGAAAGCAAGAGATGATGTGAAGAAATTAGTCACAAATGTCCCACCGAACCCCTGACCCCAGCACGTCATCAACAACAGAATTGAATGATGCTATGTTTATCAAGTTACTAAAGCCAGTTCTAAACTTCTGGACTTATGAAACCACAATAACAAAAATACTAATCAAGTGCTTTTTTTGTATATTAAAAAAATCCACTGATACCACAGAAACCTAATTATCATCTTCACTCAGTTATCTTAGTGTAATCTTATTTTATTTTATTTTGAGACAGAGTCTCACTGTGTCACCCACACTGGAGTGCAATGGCATGACCTCAGCTCACTGCAACCTCTGCCTCCTGGGTTCAAGCGATTCTCGTGCCTCAGCCACCCAAGCAGCTGGGACTACAGGCTACCATACCCAGCTAATTTTTGTATTTTTAGTAGAGATGGGGTTTCATCATGTTGGCCAGGCTGGTCTTGAACTCCTGGGCTCAAGAGATCCGCCTGCCTCAGCCTTCCAAATTGCCGGGACTACGGGCGTAAGCCACTGTGCCTGGTCTCTTACCAGCATTGCTCGTGCTGATATATAGTCTATACGTAGCAGTTTATTAATAATATAAGATTAAAGCAAAAACAACCTTTTATCAAGTGAATACTAAGATGGTCAGTCTCAAGACTGGGAAGCAATTTTGGCTGTACCAGAACAGGGATGTATCATTTGTTGGTCTGTGAACTTCCCAAGTGCTCCATGCCATTCCTGTACCACCAGCGCACTCCATGGGTTACTTATGCGTGTGCTTGTTCACCCTTTTTTCCCCTGAGCTGTAAGGTCCTTAAGGCAGCTCTTTATTTTATTCATTTTATAATATCTATAAAGTATGCACTGAGTTAAGCACTTAAGGAAACATTAACAGCAGCTCCCAATTCTTGAGTGTTTATTATGTTCCAGGAACATCCTCAGGACAACATGGTAAGTTTATTATCCCACCTTCTAGATAGGGAACTGAGCTTCAGAAGGGTCATGGAAGGCCATAGCTAGTAAACGGTGGAGCCAGGACTCAAACCTGGGTTTGTCTGGCTTCAAAGTCTATGCTTTGCCTAACTTACTACACTAATAGGCTATGCTAGGAAACATACGAGAAACCTTCAACAGCAAATTGTGTGGTTTATGCATGAATATGGAGGTTGGAAAAGAACTTGAACAATGCCCTATTGGGTCAGACAATAACCAAAATCTTTTTTTTTTTTTTTTTTTTTTTTTCCTGAGACAGAGTTTCACTCAGTTGCCCTGGCTGGAGTACGGTGGCATGATTTCAGCTCATTGCAACCTCCGCCTCCTTGGTTCAAGCAATTCTCCTGCCTCAGCCTTCCAAGTAGCTGGGATTACAGGCACACACCACCACATCCAGCTAATTTTTTGTTTTTAGTAGAGACGGGGTTTCACCATGTTGGCCAGGTTGGTCTCGAACTCCTGACCTCGGGTGATCCGCCCACCTCGGCCTCCGAAAGTGTTGGGATTACTGGTGTGACCCACAGCTCCTGGCTCCAAAATCTTTATTGGATATTCCTGCTTTTTGCTAGGTACTAGGCAGGGGCTTCAGAGAAATCAGAGATATGATCCCTGTCCCTGAGGAAGGGGCTCTCAGACTGATGTGTGAAGTAGGCATATTATATCCTGAAGCAAACGATATAAAAGAGGTAAAGACAAACTGACACACAGGTTGCCTAGGGAGGAGTTGTGGAGCTGCAGAGAGGAGGTGGATGAGCAGGAATTCACCCCGCCCCCCACACAGGATCAAAGCTGTGTTGACAGAACCAGCAGATACTTTGCTGGAAAGCACAAAGGTATCTGTTAGCAGGCATTTAGAGTAGGCAAGAGCCACAATTCCAACAGGTCTATTAAACCTCCTTGGATCTGTCACCTCTTCTGAACTGATTTATAGTCTTATCTTGTACCCAAATATGATTAACTTGATGGGTTCTCAATCATGAAAAGAAGCATTTCCCTAGTTGTACTCAAGTTGTCTATTTCAAGCTCTGAAAAGTGCCCCCATTTTTAAGTTTCTGTAATTAGGTAGAAAAATTAGAGTTTTTATTCCATTTCTCCTTCATCTTTTCAAATGGAATAAATACATATTTTTGGCTTAACCTCAAAATCTGTCTTCACCCTTGATCATTTTAACACCTTCCATTAACACCTGTTCTAGTTCCGTTATTTCTTTCTTTGGGTATGACAAACAGAACAACAGAACACATTCTTGGTTGGATAGATTTGTGTATAATTGATATCTGTAGTTCAGTACCAACCATCTAAAAGTCCCATGGTGTTTCAATTCATTGTAAGATATAAATAGACACAAAGACACTTCTTGGGCTTTTCCATTGCTATTGTTTTAGATTTTAAACCCCGAGGCAGTAGTGATTATTAATATAACACATGCAGCATATGCTAACTAAACTCTTACTAGTTTTCATTTTGTAGATCAATACTGTCACATATAAAAGAGCTATTTATTTTTCTCAAAGACTAAAAAGGCTGTTTTTCCTATAAAACCTCTGAATAAACTTGTAACTATCTTGAAAACAAAATCAATCAATAAAAAGTATACAAGTTCACCTCAGAGGGCAGTTGATTTAATGGCAGGACTGTAGGTATTCTATTCACCTCTGTATTCTGGGGTGTACTTTGCAGAGTGCTTTGTACCAAAAGACACTTCATAAAATGGCCCTTGATTAAAATGATGTTTTTCTGAGTAAATTCTGAAGAACTGAAAACAAAGTATGAGAAAGACTTAACCACAGAAGACAATTTCTTTTATAGTACTGTTTTCTTAAAGCCACAGTTGAAATTATTTTCATACTTATATTTGTATTAACAGCTTATAATTTCCAAAGTGCTTTTACACTCACTACCTTATGTGATTCCACAATAACCCTGTCTCTGCAGGCAAGTGTTTTTTGCTTTTTTGTTTTGTTTTGAGACAGGATCTTGCTCTGTCGCCTAGGCTGGAGTGTAGTGGCGTGATCTTGGTTCACTGCAGCCTCGACCTTCCGGGCTTGAGCAATCCTTCCACCTCAGCCTTCCAAACAGTTGGGACTACAGGCATGCTACCATGCCTGGCTAATTTTTTAAAAGTTTTTTGTAGAGATGGGGGTCTCTCTCTGTTGCCCAGGCTATTCTCAAATTCCTGGGCTCAAGCAATCCTCCCGCCTCAGCCTCCCTAAGTGCTGGGATTATAGGCATTGAGCCACTGTGCTTGGTCAGCAAGTGTTTTTACATTTGAAAAACCAGAGGCTCAGTAGGGTTACATAACCTTTCCAAGGGCCACAGGCAATGAGCAGAAGATCAAATCCTAGAACCCAGGTCTCTGACTCCTAATTCAGTGTTCCTTCCATAACAGACTGCCCCCCACCCCCAAAATCATGTTTTATCCTCAGCAATGCACCAGAATGATTTGCATTTGGTAATGAGGTGATGTCCAATTTCTTTTGCTTTTTTTTTTTTTTTTTGAGACAGAGTCTCACTCTGTCGCCCAGGCTGGAGTGCAGTGGCGCGATCTCGGCTCACTGCAAGCTCCGCCTCCCGGGTTCACGCCATTCTCCTGCCTCAGCCTCCCGAGTAGCTGGGACTACAGGAACCCACCACCACACCTGGCTAATTTTTTTTTTTTTTGTATTTTTAGTACGGGGGGGTTTCACCGTGTTAGCCAGGATGGTCTTGATCTCCTGACCTTGTGATCCACCCGCCTCGGCCTCCCAAAGTGCTGGGATTACAGGCATGATGTCCAATTTCTATTCTCTCTTTAATCTCAATTTGATTTACCATATAAGGTTTTGTCCTAGCCCTCAGTCCAAACTTCCACATTCATGAACTTATTAGATATTATAATGCCCTGCCTTCAGAATAGTATTTTGTTTTCATAATTCATTTGGCAATAAAGTTTATATCTAAAAATCAGGTTTATAATCATACTTTTTTTTTTTTGTTTGTTTTTTAAATAGAGATGGAGTCTCACTATGTTGTGCAGACTGATCTCAATCTCCTGGCCTCAAGCAATCCTCCCATCCCAGCCTCTCAAAGTGCTGGCAAGGCATGAGCCACCATGTCTGGCCTGCACATTTTAACTTTGAACACTTCTACCTTTTCAAATAATCTCACCAGTACAAACAAGTTTTTCAAAAGTTTTCTGCTACTATTATGAAATAATAGTCAAAAAAAGCATAAATATGTCAACTGTTTAAAAAATGTTTCTAAGTCTATTTCTTTAGAGAGGAATATGCTTTTAAGGTCAATAAAAGCTTTGAGTCCAGAATAATTTCATTACAAGAGTGGAAGTCTCATAAAAAGGTTGACCAAGTAAAAATAACCCAAAAGGAGGACAGAAAAATAAACAGTCAAATGTTTAGACTAAAAAGTTCTCAGTGTTAAAGTAGGCTGAGTATGTCTTTAAAGTTTTTCCCCTTACATTTTACTACGAAAAGCTTCAAACATACAGAAAGTTTGAAAGAATCGTGGCCACCACCTAGATCCTACATATGTTGACAGTTTGCTGTATTTGCTTTATCACATGTCTACCCATCTATCCATCAGTTCACGTATTTTTCATTCATTTCAAATTAAATGGCAGAGTGGCCAGCATTAGTAGACTTCACCCTTAAAGACTTCAGCAAAAATTGCAATGTTTATTTTTCTCTCTGAGGTAAAATTTACATAGAATAAAATACACAAATCTTAAGTGTACCATTCAATGAGTTTTGATATACCCAGGTTTTCACTGTAATTGTTTCAATAAAGATTTGTGTATTTCTTTTTTAAAAAAATAGTACAAACTTTATTCATAAATAAAACATAAAGATAAAAGCAGGGACATTTCCTGTTTTTAAAAGGGAATGGTGGAAGGCAGTATGTCATCTTATTTAAAATCACAAGTTAGGTTTTTCAGATGGATGACAGTTGAGATTATTAAATCCCATTCCTGCTTCTCAGATTTTCACAAAATAACACATTAAATTCTCAGTGTGTGTGTATTTCTTAATTTATAATGTATAGCTATGAAATTCAGCATCACTGAGCAAATCTAGAATCTGAATCTAGCCTAGCTTCTTCTAAGAGTAATCAATACCTTTTCTTTCCTATTATATTAGTGATCAATTAATACATTATGTTACTACACATACACATTATTGTCACTTACTCAATCAAAGCCCCTCCTTGCAAGCACAATACTTTTAAAAAAAAAATCTGCTTACTAAGGTATAGTGTTTTAAGTTAAAATTCGCCATTTAAGTGTACACTGTCATCACTTCAAAAAAGTTCTCTCTTGTCCCTTTGCAGCCAATCTCTTCCCTCTATCACCACACCCTGTTCAATACCTTTTATTCCCACTGCACAAAGCAAATTCTTTGTTATCAATCAAGATATAAGCAATAATGAATCCTGTAATGGAAACTATATTTTGGATATAAGCATCTGTGCCATATCCAACTCAAGTTATGAAAACTTACATATGGTGATACATGCTTTAGATTCTCCATATGTAGATTATGGTACAGATACCTTGAAATTTATTAAAGGAAGTAAATTCTGCATATGTATTCTATCAGCATATAGATGTTATAATCTCCAATGCCATTATGATTATTAAAATAGTCTATGCTTCCAAACAGAAACATCTTCGAGTACAAATTTTTCAAAGTACTTTAATAACATTCTGCTGTTAAGTACCCACTCGTGTAAAGCTTTACAACTAAGGAAAATCACTACTGATACATTCAAGATGCCCATTCTCAAATAACATGACAGGTTGGTTGATTAAAAAAAAAAAAAAAGAGGAACGCTAAATCTAGATGGAAAGAATCTTACATTTTAATAGTTATTAATTTACACGTGGTGGGCAGCCTCTAAGATGGGCCCCAGTAACCTGGTCTCCTGTATTTCCACCCTTGTGTAATCAATCCCCTTCCCTGGAGTGCAGGCTGGACTTACTGACTCATTTCTAATGAACAGAATAGAGCAGAAGTGGTAAGATGTCACTATGAGATTAGGCTGTAAGACTATGTCTTCAGTCTTGGGCACTCTCTCTCACTTTTGCCCCCTCTTTTATGTTTCATGCTGGGAAGTGAGCTGCCAGGCTGTGAACAGCCAGCCCTGTGAAGAGGACCACAGCCAGTGAGGAACTGAAGCCTGGCAACAACCACGTGAGTGAGCTTGGAAGAGGATTCGTCCTGCAGTCGTGCCTTCCTTCCGGTGAGATAGCAGCACTGGACTACAATCTCAGGAGAGATCCTGAGCCAGAGGCACACAGCTAAGCCATGCCCAGATTCCTGACCCAAAGAAACTGTGAGATGACAACTGCTACTTTAAGGTAATTCATTACCCAACAATAGGTAACTAATATACTGTGAGATTTATATTAAATCAGCTGCAATTTGAGCTACAGATAACTAACATAAGAAAATGTGAAAATGAATTCAATCATTAGTACCCAGGCTTTCTCATTTATCTTTGAGGTAAAGGTTTATTTTTTTAATTAGAATTTTTGTTGAGATAATTATAGATTCACATGCATTCGTAAGAAATAATACAGAGAGATCCCTTGTATTCTTTGCTCAGTTCCCCCATTGGTAACATTTTACAAAACTATAGTATATTATCATAACCAGAATACTGACATTGATACAATCCACCCATCTTATTCAGATTGCCTCAGTTTTACAGGTACTCAACTGTGTGTACATTTCTTACATTTTAATTTTCTCCCATACTCAAATTATGCCCCTTTGTAATTAAAATCTAGCCATTACATTATTCCTTATAAATGTTCTATCTGATCGTAAAAGTTGTTAAGAGACAAGATTTCAGAATTTATTTCACAGCTCCAAACAAATTGAAAATGGACTCAGTAACAGGAAGCAATAAAGACCACTTATAGGTGATGTAATTGTCAAAGAAAAATTCACTTACCCTGAAAGTTTTCTTGAAAGCAAACTATAAAACAAATGTTACCCTTTCCCCAGAATTAATGTATTCGTATGTGAAATTCAGATGTGAAGTATTAAGTGCGGTTGAAATTTTAACACTGCCTTTTTTCCTCTTATGAAAGAAGTGAGAAGTTAGTATTGTTTGTGTAACAACGCCTCAAAAATCAATATATCCAAGTTTTAGTTTTATGACTAGGCAGTGTTAAAATTAATACTTAAACATCCACACACAAACAGCCAAGGAAAAAGTCAAGCTGATTACGAACCATGCAAAGCCAAACACTTTTGCATAAAAGATACACCTTAAAGGAAAACAAAGGGATACCTACTTTCTGCTGCTAGAAGTCCTAGGAGGAAGGCAGCATATGGACAAACAACAAACAGTATGATTTTACAACAAGTAGGTTATCAAGCCACAGTTTGGCCCACGACATGAGCCACCAGAAGCACGGTCCCCCAGCCGACCCCAAAGTGAGCCCTTATGTTCCACGAGTACAATCACTGGAACTGTTTGGGATTTCAGACATCAGACACTGGGTTCTGATTCCGAATTATTTGATTTGAAATATGAGAAAAGAATATTTCTACTTTGAATTTTTTTTTTTTTTTTTTTTGAGATGGGGTCTCACTCTACCACCCAGGCTGCAGTACAGTGGCACAATCTTAGCTCATTGCAACCTCTGCCTCCTGGGCTCCAGTGATCCTCCTACCTCAGCCCAGCTCCCTCCCCTCCTGGTAGCTAGGACTACAGGCACATGCCATCATGCCCAGCTAATTTTTGTATTTTTAGTAGAGACGGGGTTTTGCCATGTTGGCCAGGCTGGCCTCGAACTCCTGACCTCAAGTGATCCACCCACCTCCACCTCCCAAAGTATTGGGATTACAGGCCTGAACCACCATGCCCAGCCTCACTTCAAGCAACACACAGTTTATCATAAGATTAAATGAATTCTAGTAAATGCATAATGTATGCATTTCAATAATCAAAATAGAAAATTATCATTTACAGAAAAATTGTTTTACATCATAAACAATATACCTAAACATGTATGACTTTTCATTAGATGACAAGTTTTTAAACTGTTATTTTATATACTCATGTTTTCCTAAATGCATAGAGTATTACTCTTTTTATTTTCCTTTCCTTTCCCTTTTTTTTTTTTTTGAGATGGAGTCTTGCTCTGTCGCCCAGACTGGAGTGCAGTGGCACAATCTCAGCTCATTGCAACCTCCATGTCCTGGGTTCAAGCAATTCTCTTGCCTAAGGTGGATTACAGGCACGTGGCCACCATGCCTGGCTAATTTTTGTATTTTTAGTAGAGATGGGGGTTTCACCATGTTGGCCAGGCTGGTCTCGAACTCCTGACCTCAAGTAATCCACCCACCTTGGCCTCCCAAAGTACTGGGATTACAGGCATGAGCCACTGTTTCTGGCCCCTTTTCTTTTTTTTGAGACAGGGTTTTGTTCTGTCATCCAGGCTTGAGTGCAGTGATGTACTCACAGCTTACTGCAGCCTTGACCTCTTGGGCTCAAGTGATTCTCCCGCCTCAGCCTCCCTAGTAGCTGGGACCACAGGTGTGTGCTACCACGCTTGGCTAATATTTTGACTTCTTACAAAGTAGAGGGTCTCCGTATGTTGCCTAGGCTGGTCACAAACTTAGACTCAAGCAATCCTCCTGCCTTGGCTTCTGAAACTGTTGGGATTACAGGCATGGGCCATCATGCCTGGTTCTTTTTTTTTTTTTTTTTTTTTTTGAGACAGAGTCTTGTTCTGTTGTCCAGGCTGGAGTGGCAAAATCATAGCTCACTGCAGCCTCAAACTCCTGGGCTCAAGTGATCCTCCTGCCTCAGCCTCCCAAGAAGGTAGGACTACAGGTGTGTGCCACCACACCCGCCTAATTTTGTTGTTATTGTTGTTGGGGGGACAGGGTCTGGCTGTGTCACCTAGGCTGGAATGCAGTGGTGCCATCTCGGCTCACTGCAACCTCCACCTCCCAGGCTCAAACAATCTTCCCATCTCAGCCTTCCAAGTATCTGGGACAAACAGGCACATGCCACCACACCTGGTCAATTTTTGTATTTTTGGTAGACATGGGGTTTTGTCATGTTGCCCAGGCTGTTCTGAAACTCCTGAGCTCAAACAATCCACCCACCTTGGCCTCCCAAAGTGCTAGGATTACAGGTGTGAGCCACTGCACATGGCCCAGCTAGCTTTTTTTTAATCTTGTAGAGACAGGGTCTGACTATGTTGCCCAGGCTGGTCTTGAACCCCTGGGCTCAAGTGATCCACCCACCTCGGCATCCCAAAGTGTTGGGATTACAGGCATGAGTCACCATGCCCAGGTTTTAGCCCCATTTCTAAAGATGAAAATGGTAGTAGAGATCTTGACCTCAAATCTCAAAGAGATGTATCCTAAATATATTATAAGCATGTGATTATATCATACAGCCACAGTATGACAATACAAACCATTACTGGATCCACTTCCCTTAAATAGGGTCCACTGTAATCTGAGTGTGAGGAGGGAAGAGAGAGGTTTCAGCTAACACAAGAAGTTACAGGTGTAGGGAACAAAATGGAGTGGAAGAAAAGAGAGACATGAAGCAATAAGCAGAACTGGGGACCACACCTATAAACACAACCAGATCCCTGCCTTTCTTGTGGGAAGGGCTCTGGATAATGACCAAGTCAGCACAAGAGAAAAATGGCAAGGCTTTCTCCTCAGAATCTCTTCTCTAAGATTCCCATTTCTGAATGTTTTTGGAAATCACCTTCATTCAAAAGAGGAAGATTCACATCCCAATTGGTAAAGGTCAAAATGAGGAACTGTAAAACTGCTGGAATGGGAAACTTGATCTTGTCATTTTAAAAAAGTTTTAAATTTTTATGGGTACCTAGTATATATCTATGGGGTACAGGAGATATTTTGATATGGGCATACGATGCGTAATGATTACATCATGATAAATGGGGTATCCATCACCTCTTGTCATTTTGCACAAGGTACAAGCACATACTAATTGGTAAGAAATTCTGTGTGCGTGTATGTGATTGTGTAGGTGCACACACATGTATAAAAAGAGGAGAGGAGAAGCATAAATACTGACAGATGCTCATGGTACCAATAGGGAAGAAGCATTAGTACATTCATTCTTCCTATATTGCTGTGGGACAAAAACCTCAGACTCTAGGAAGGGCCCAAGGCCTCAGTCCCAGTGGTAATATATGAATATTAATGAAGCTAGCACCAGAGTACAAAAATCAAAGTCAGCACAAAATCAAACATGACAAATATGGAGTGACTCTAACGAAAGAAAGAAAAAAAGCTGAGGCCAAAGGACACATGATTCAGGAGTTAAGTAAATAAAAAACGCATAAATAAAAATTTAGAACACACACATGCACACACACATCTACATATACATATAAAAGGACCCTATGGGCTTTTAATAAATGATCCTTGAGAATATCACACTGGTAAGATGGAAATCTGAGCATTTTATAAAATGGTTTCGGTTTTTTATTTTTTTTAATCTCTTTTTTTTTTTTTTTTGAGACGGAGTCTCGCTCTGTGGCCCAGGATGGAGTGCAGCCGCGCAATCTCGGCTCACTGCAAGCTCCGCCTCCCGGGTTCACGCCATTCTCCTGCCTCAGCCTCCCAAGTAGCTGGGACTACAGGCGTCCCCCACCATGCCCGGCTAATTTTTTTGTATTTTTAGTAGAGACGAGGTTTCACCGTGTTAGCCAGGATGGTCTTGATCTCCTGACCTCGTGATCTGCCCGTCTCGGCCTCCCAAAGTGCTGGGATTACAGGCGTGAGCCACTGCGCCCGGCCTTTTATCTCTTAATTAAGAGGAGAGGTCTCATTTTGTTGTCCAGGTTGGAGAGCAGTGGTGTGATCACAGCTCACTGCATCCTCAAACTCCTGGGCTCAGGTGATCCTCCTGAGCCGGGTGCCTCAGCCTCCTGAGTAGCTATGACTACACATGCACACCACTGCACTGGCTTATAAAATGATTTTGTGAACACTGACAGGTTGTTTCAGGGGTACCTATATACAGTTCATCAAAACAAATAACTCTTCTATTTTCTTCCACCTTGGATACTTGTATGCAAGTGTCACAGATTTTTTTTTTTTTTTTTTTTTTTTTTGAGATGGAGTCTCGCATTATCACCCACGCTGTAGTGCAGTGTCATGATCTCGGATCACAGCTCACTGCAACTCCGCCTCCTGGGTTCAAGTGATTCTCCTGCCTCAGCCTCCCAAGTAGCTGGGACTATAGGCGCAGGCCACTATGCCTGGCTAATTTTTTTTTTTTTTTTGTATTTTTGCAGAGACGGGGTTTTGCCCTGTTGGCCAGGCTGGTCTCGAACTCCTGACCTGAGGTGATCTGCCTGCCTTGGCCTCCCAAAGTGCTGGGATTACAAGTGTGAGCCACCATGCCTGGCCATGTTATGGATTTTTATATATGGAGAAGAACTTGGTAACTGTTTCAGGAGATAATTCACACGACAGCTCTACATTGAAAGATTCCATTCAAAGCAGTGCTGCTCCACAGTCTGATCTAATACGACTGACCTGGGGAAAAGTTTATATCAGAAGTTTTTGTTGAGAGAGAAGGTAATCAGAAAGATCCCAAAAGACTGACTAGGATGTCGGATTGGATGGAATGCAATGCTGGGTCAAGAGTGTGGAAAGGGGAGGAAGTATTACTGAGGTAAAAAGAAAAAAAAGTGAAATGTTGGTTTTGGAGCCACAGGAAAAAGCAACTTTGGTATTAAAATGAAAAGGAAAAAGACATATGTAGACAGGATTTGGTTGCTGACAAACTTCCTTAGAATCCGTTGGAGGATTTAACTAAATGCACAGAAAAAGTTTATTCACAATAGGAAAGAATGGATGTAAATACCAAATGACTCACACAGGTGAATAAGTGAATTATCCAGTTACCTGAGGAGGTAGGGTCTTCGGAGAAATCTGGCAACTCTTCAGGGGGATCCCCATAGAATGAGTTGAATTTGTGACTTGACACAGCGGCTAGTACTGCACCCTAAAGCAAAGAGATGAAAAAATAGATTATTAAAACAAATACACAAATATAAATAAGTTATTTAACAAATTATCTATCTGAAGGATTATCCATTAAGTCAAATATATAGGAGATGATGGCTAGAAGAGAAGTAGCTTTTAAATTGTTTCAGATTCCTTTAAATAAATTACATATGCATATACCAGAATAACACTAATTGGGAATTGGAAAAGTATATGAAATCACTTACATCTTGAATTCAAACATGCAACACAGAATGGAATATTCTGCAGTTATTATAAATTGATGTTGTAGAAGGGTGTTTAGTGGAATGAAAAGATGTCTGTGATTAATTACATGAAGAAGGTTTAAAATCAATGTATATTATAATCTCATTTTTGGGTAAAAAAGTTAATATGGATATAAAAGACTGCATATACACCAGAATGTTAATAGCATTAATTATCTCTGGGTGGTAGGATTATGAGTCATTTTTCTTTTTAAAATCTTTTTTCCCTCTTTTAGTTTTAACAATGACAATGTGTTACTTTTGTATAGTAATTATCCATCAGGCCACACAACAGAATCAACTACATATGACTCTTTTAAGCTATATGCATAGCCTCCCCTCATTCCTAGTTGGAAATCACTGCCATTTGAGTGCATGACATCCCTTAGGACTGTTGAGTGGAAAAATGTTGGGAGTTACTGCTTCAGTAAATCATATTTATTATTATTTTTTATTTAAACAGCTTTAACGGTACAAGTGGTTTTTGGTTACATGCATAAACGGTACAGTAATCAAGTGTGGGCTTTTAGTGAATCTGTCTTCTGAGTAGTGTATGGTGTACCCAACAGGTGATTTTCTATCCCTTGCCCCTCAAGTCTCTAGTGTCCATTATACTACTCTGCATGCCTCTGTGTACCCACAGCTTACTTCCCACTTACAAGGGAGAACATGTGGTATTTGGGAGTAAATCATTTAACCTCTCTAGGCTTTCTTATCTGTAAAGTAAGAATATGAAAACGGGCCGGGCGCAGTGGCTCATGCCTGTAATCCCAGCACTTTGGGAGGCCGAGGCGGGCAGATCGCCTGAGGTCAGGAGTTTGAGATCAGCCTGACCAACATGGAGAAACCCTGTCTCTACTAAAAATACAAAAAGTTAGCCAGGCGTGGTGGTGCATGCCTGTAATCCCAGCTACTCGGGAGGCTGAGGCAGGAGAATCGCTTGAACCTGGGAGGCAAAAGTTGCGGTTAGCCGAGATCGTGCCATTGCACTCCAGCCTGGGCAACAAAAGCGAAACTCCGTCTCAAAAAAAAAAAAAGAATATTAAAACGGACTTATCTTACAGGATTGGCAAAAGTCATAATGTATTCATGAAAGTGCTTCGCGAATTGTAAAGCATTTTGTAAGTGTATATCATTACTAACTCTGCTAATAAAGAACTAGAACGTGAGCACAGCCTTTTGCTGGTCTATGTAGAATCACTCATTTAGTTAGTTTATCAAATCACCTAAGTAGTCTAAGTCTACATTTTAAATATTAACTCTTGAATTTTTCTGGAAAGATAAAACTTGTGTGTGTTTAGGTATCTGCTAATATGAGAACATTATTACTATTTTTTGAGACAGTGTCTCGCTCTGTTGCCCAGGCCGGAGTGCAGTGGCATAATCTCGGCTCTCTGCAGTCTCAACCTCTCAGGCTCAAGCAATCCTCCCATCTCAGTCTCCCAAGTAGCTGGGACTACAGGCCTGTGCCACCATGCCTGGCTAACTTTTGTATTTTTTTGTAGAGATGGGGTTTCACCATGTTGCCCAGGCTGGTCTTGAACTCCTGCTCTCAAGCAATCCACCCGCCTCAGCCTCCCAAAGTGCTGGGATTACAGGTGTGAGCCACTGTGCCTGGCCAGAAAACATTAATAAAATATATTTCCACAAAGTTTACTTACTGTAGAAAGGGAAGAGCAAAAAGAGAGAGGTGATACTGATGTTAACATTCCAGGTAACTTGAGATTTCCAAAAGTCTAAAGTTACGCATGAAAGGTTCTTATGCAGAATTATAGCTGCCATGTTGAAAAAACAGTAGTGAATGTTGAGTTCTTCTTTCTATAGAAACTTATTTCACTTTACGTATTATACATGTTTCCTAAAAGCTGAGGGGGAATGGAATTTTTATATATCAAATCGCGTTTCCCACACACTGAAATTAGGCTTTTAGAGATGCTTTATTTTTATTTTCAAATGAAGTACAACTGTATTTCTTAAATGTTAGTTATATGCTTCAAGGCCTGTTCTTGCTACTGCTATCGTCAAAGATCTATAATAAATACCTATACTACTAGGAAAACACTATTTAAAAGAGCCCTGAGATGTAAATGCTTTTGAAACAATAGTACTATGTTTTAAATTTATCTGTCTTATGACTAGCAGTTTTGTTTATGTAGTTTTTTTTTTTTTTTTAAATAATAGAAACTGAGTCTCACTATATTGCCCAGGCTGGTCTCAAACTCTGGTGCTCAAGCACTCTTCCGGCCTCAGCCTCCCAAAGTGCTGGGATTACAGGTGTAAGCCATGGTGCCCTACCTAATATTTAGTTGTCTGAACCCAGTGACTATAGGTGGTTTAAATATTCAATGCAAGCCATTGTGTAAAACAGCAACATCGTTCTGAAATAGGTCATGGATTCACAGAATTTTATTAGAGTTTGAGAATCAACCTTAGAGATTATTGATTTTAAGAGATTCATTTTGCAGATGAGAAAACTGAGGTCCAGAGAGGCTTAGCAACCTGTTAAGGTCTCTGTCAACTTAGAGACACAATGAAGAGTAGACATAATTGACATCCAATGACTACTCTTCCCAGTTCAAGGATTTCTACTATACTAGGGGTCAGCAATTTTTTTTTCTGTAAATAACCAGACAGTAAGTATTTTAGGCTCTAAAGGTCATATGGTCTCTTTTGCAACTACTCAATTCCTGTATTGTAGTGTGAAAGCAGCCATAGACAATATGCAAATTAATGTACTTTGCTGTGTTCTAATAAAACTTTATATACAAGAATAGGCAGTGGGTTGGATTTGACTCCCAGGTCATAGTTTGCCAACCCCTGTATTACATTATTGCTACTGATGAGCAATAATGAATACAGGGGTTGGCAATAATGTAATATTGCTCATCAATAGCAATAATGTAATACAACAATAAAAAAATCAGATTTTATACAAGTAGTTCTTCAAACTTTCTGGTTTATTAAACCCTTGACAAAGAAGTTTTCTACCTGCTTTAATTTAGAAGGTATAATTTAGTATCTTTTAAGGGTGAAACATAATACTTTTGAGTTAATTAGACTATTCACAATCTGTTAAGATAAATAATATTAAAGTACTTTTTTATCAAGCAAATTAACCTAGAAAGGAGAAGGCAGATTATAAATTCAGAGAAAAAGAGCACCACAAGTTTTTAATTTGTAGTTAAGAACCAGAAAGAATTCTTAATCATAATTATAGTTTTCTTGAAATGTCAATATGTCAAACATCAAAATGGAATGCTTCTGGCTAGATGATTCTGTGTAGCATTTAAGGAAGTGGAAAACAAGAAAATGGTTAGGTCAGATTTCTGCTAAATTAAACTACTGAATGCACTTAATGGGGGAACAAAGATATTGAGGAACACAAGAGCTGAACAAAGATGTATTGCTGACCTGAAGACAAAAGCCAAAAACTGAATACTCCCTTTTTGGTATTTCCTGAGCTCAGAAACATGCATCATGAAGTTTGATAGGTACAATGGCAGAAGGGTACATTTTTAAACACTAAATACAAAACACACAAGTATTGGATATAAAATAATTGGTTTTGTACCCAAATAGCAAGGTAATACACAGTCATGACAGGAGGGTACATTTTAAAACATCTAAATACAAAATATACAAGTATCAGATACAGAATAATTGGCTTTGTACCTAAATAACAAGGTAATATATAGTCATATTCCTGAGTGAACAGGGAAATATACTGAGGGGAGAAAGTGTATCACCAGAACATACCAAGAGGAATGTGACAAAAAATTTGAAAGATAATCATCCTATTAGAATTCAGACGACTGAACTCAAAAGCCTTAAAAAGGGTGGAGAATTTGGAGAGGTTGAGGCTGAACAGAGACGAGCAAAAGCCAAGAAAATAATTTCAAGGTAGAGATGTTAAAGAATTCGGGTTGATTATACTTAAGAATTAGGTCCTAGATGATAATTAGGTGACATGATTAATTAAATCAGAACTTTTGATACGTCTCCATATAGTCACAACCAAAGTTATCATTCAGTTTAGTCTGCATAGTCTATACATATATAATACTCAAACATAACCTAAACATAGGTTATTGGTATAACCTGGAATTTCATAATATTCAGTCAGGATATATGACTAAAAGAGGCTGCAGTATTTTCTCTAGAGAAAATGAAAAATGACACTTGTAAGTGTACTAGATATGGCTATATTTAAGAGTAATTGCACAGAATAGATATCTTAGAAATTCTTTTGGGTCTATGTAAAAGTATTTTATAAAGATGGTCTTAAATGTACATAATTTTCAAAATCTATTGCCCAACAGGAAGTAATAAATTCTACATTTCAGAATCATAAACTGGTTGGTGGCTCATACTTGTAATCCCAGCATTTTGGGAGGCCAAGGTGGGAGGACTGCTTCAGTCCAGGAGTTTGAGACCAGCCTGGGCAACAGAGTGAGACCCTGTCTCAATTAAAAAAGAAAAAACAACATATATCTATATATGTATTTCTTTTCTTTTCTTTTCTTTTTTTTAAGATGGAATTTCGTTCTTGTTGCCCAGGCTGGAGTGCAATGGTGCAAACTTGGCTCACCACAACCTCCAACTCCCAGGTTCAAGCAATTCTCCCGTCTCAGCCTCCCGAGTAGCTGGGATTACAAACATGTGCCACCATGCCCGGCTAATTTTGTATTTTTTTCAGTAGAGATGGCGTTTCTCCATGTTGGTCAGGCTGGTCTCAAACTCCTAACCTCAGGTGATCCGCCCGCCTCAACCTCCCAAAGTGCTGGGATTACAGACGTGAGCTACCGCGCCCGGCCTATATATGTATTTCTTTAAAAAAAAAAAAAAAATCACAAATTAACTGATCTGTAAAATCAATATATAAGATCAAAATCACTTCACTTATTATTTTTGGAATTGTTCATACCAGAATATTTGTGGAACTGTTCATACCAGAATAACAGTTTTTTCAGTTTTTAGAATTAAGGTCCCCACCCTGCTAATTTTTGAGACAGAGTCTTACTCTGTCACTTAGGCTGGAGTGCAGTGGTGGGATCACAGCTCACTGCAGCCTTGACCTCCCAGGCTCAAGTGATCCTCCCATCTCAGCCTTCCAAGTAGCTGGGACCACAGGTGTGTGCAACTACACCCAGCTAATTTTTTATTTTTTGTAGAGCTGGGGGTCTCCTTATGTTGCTCAGGCTCAAAGGTTATCTTTTGGATACCAGATTTAATGCTCTGATTAGCAGAAGCCCACAACGATTGCTATCTCAATTTACTGCCTTTGTACAAACCCTTACTACGGAGAGGACTGTATGTAAATGCTGGGTTTCATTAAGGCACAAAGGTCTTTGATAAATCTTTAAGTTAGTTTTTGTTGAATTAACAGAAAGAAGATTGCCAAAAAGTATCTATTATAGCTTCCTGGTTGACCTGTCAAAAAGTGCTGCTTAGTGTATAAGCATTACTCTGCAGGTACCAAGACTCCATAGCAATACCGTACAATAGAACTATCTGCGATGAAGGAAATTTTCTAAACCTGTGCTGCCTAATACAGTAGCCATCAGCCACACGAGGTATTGAGCATTTGAAAGGTGGCTAGCGCAACGGAGCAACTAAATTTTACATTTTATTTAATATTAATTTATTAACATTGAAATGTAAATAGTTACATATGGCTATTTACTACTGTACTGGATAGTACAGCTATATACAGTACTAGAAAATGGCACTCCTAAACAAACCTTTTGTAGTTATGCATAGTTCAGGAGCACAAGAGACCAATCAGTAAGTCAGAGAATACTTTTGCAATTTGCAAAATTAATAAAGGCCAGGCACGGTGGCTTATGCTTGCAATCCCAGCACTTTGGGAGGTACTGAGGCGGGCGGATCACTTGAGGTCAGGAGTACAAAACCAGCCTGGCCAATATGGTGAAATCCCATCTCTACTAAAAATACAAAAATTAGCTGGATGTGGTGGTGCCTGTAGTCCCAGCTACTTGGGAGGCTGAGGCAGGATAATCTCTTGAACCTGGTAGGCGGAGGCTACAGTGAGCCGAGATTACACCACTGCACTCCAGCCTGGCCGACAGAGTGAGACTCTGTCTCAAAAAAAAAAAAAAAAAAAAAAAAAAAAAAAAAAAAACAAACACAAAAACAAAAAAAACCAAACAATAATAATAAAGAAAAACTGTAGAAAGTTATTAGAAATCCTTGCTTTCTGTATATATAGGAAATAAATGATTTTATTCTCTTAACTGGATCACGTGGACTCAACTCACCATTTCTTAAATGGACTGCAATAAACTTACCCTAACATAGAATATTGCTTCTATTTGTATAGAATTTCTTCAGCATACTTTACTGTGGGGAATTTGCTTTCTAGGGGTAGAAATAATTGCAGAAGCAATGGGGATGACTTCAGAATACATTCCCTCCTGTGTCTTCTCTGAATAGACATCCTCAGATACCCACAGTTACCACTTTCCTTAGTACCTCCTTCAGTAGATGACAGCCAGGGTTAGAGTACAGGTGTGCCTCCTTAAGAGCCCCGACCACAGAGCACAAATTTTCCACAGAGCCTGGAGATCATGCAGTCTGTCTCATGTATCCTAATATTCAGTTTGAGAAAATATGATCCTCATATTCAGTTCTGTGCTCAGAACTATGTAGTTTATTAAAGAAAGTATTGTTATCTAGAGGATTCTTTTTTTTTTTTTACTGAAGTATTACAATTCCAGAGCTTAGTATGAATTAGGAGGAAAAAACTCGACACATGAAACGTGTGGTAACCAAAATGGGGAAAATACATTTTTCCATCATCATTCCATCATGACTAGCTTACCAAGGTAATTTTCTTCTTCTTCTTTTTTTTTTTTTTTTTTTGAGACAAGGTCTCACTTTGTCACCCAGGCTGGAGTGCAGTGGTGCGATCCTGGCTCACTGCAACCTCCACCTCCCAGGCTCAAGCGATCCTCTTGCCTCAGGCCCCCAAGTAGCTGGGATTACAGGCATGCATGGCCACCACACCTGGTTAATTTCTGTATATTTTGTAGAGATGGGGTTTCACCATGTTGCCCAGGCTGGTCTTGAACTCCTGAGCTCAAGCGATTTGCCCGCGTTGGCCTCCAAAAGTACTAGGATTACAGGTGTGAGCCACTGTGCCTGGCCACAAAAGTAATTTTCTACTGCTTTCTGTGAACTCCCTTTTAATCACTTCCAAGGGAGTCATTACAAATTCAACTGTCACCCACCATTGAGAAGGTTAAGAATAGTGTCTGGGTAGGATGAGCACCTAGTTGTGTGAAAATAAAGTGTGTGGTGAACTCTGAAAGCCAAGGAAGTTGCAATCTCTGTTCTAGAAGTCCACTGAAGAGGCAGAATGAGAATTAGTTCCTTGAGGATGGTAGGTGTAACATGTTTTAACAAGGTGGCTGAACTACTCAAAAGAATACAGCCTTATCAGAAGCCAAACATGTTCACTAATGACCCTGCTGATGTTCCTAGTTCTAGGTTGTTTGGTGGGTCTTAAAACTTTAAATAGCCCTGCAAAGGGATGTGGTAAATCCACATGACCCCTCTGTTTTGACAGCTTGGCCCTGTCCAAACGAATCTTAGTCACCACTTTGGCTATTTTAGGCCCAAGTCTGATTCTGTGGCCCTGGGAGAAGTACAGCATGTGTTTCTTGTGATGGGGCAAGCCCAAGCCCTCTGGTGAAATGTCTGTATTTGGGCAATGAAAGGTTCAACCCCATACAGTGTAATGTCACATGAGGCCAAAGCAGCATTAGGTTTAGAAGGACTTACAGAAGAGTTGACAAAAAAGTATAATAATAGTTCCTTTGAGGAGGAAACTAACTTCAAAAACAGTTGACCAAATTTCACCATGGAAAATAAGAGTTTTTTATTTGTAGGTTACACAGGTTTAGGTGGATATCAAGGCAAAAAGAATAAAAGTTTTGGGAAACTTCCTTGGGTACCATCTCAATAATGGCTTATCATTAATAATTATTTTGGCCAACCACTGTTAAAGCAAATAGAGAAGAGTCAGTTTGAACCCTTGACTGCAAAATCAGTGAGGAGAAAAGTTAAAATGGGAATAATCAACACCAACAATGATATGTTAATATTTCCCTTGTTCTATAGGAGCACGGTTGAATAGACACTTCTGTAATGATGGAAATGTCCTACATTTGTGCTGTCTAATATAGTAGCCACTAGCCAAATGTGGTTATTGAGCACTTGAAATGTGCTAGTGTGACTGGGAAACTGACCTTTCATTTAATTTTAGTTAATTTAAATAGCTGCATGTGGCTAGTGGGGACCATGTTAAAAGTTTCAGGTCTGTAGGATAATATTGTGGCCTAATAGTTTCCTCAAAATTCATATAAATGTTTTTATAAGTCTAGAGTTATACATAATAATTCACTAACTTCAGGGGTTGAAAAATAAATTCACAGTATTATTAGAATTTATGGCATATCTGAAAATACTTAAGAAGAAAAGTTTTATAGTTGGCAGGAGTCATGTGACTAAGGAAGACTACTATCCAATCAACCACTTAGAGAACAGTTAACATTTTTCAGTATCAAAAGTAAGTCAAACATAAATTAATTTTAAGAAGTTAAGATAATCAATTTTTCTTTGTTACTCTGGAGGGTTGGCTCTCTCACAGCATTTTCTCTCAGTGCTGAAAAGATTCCATTATTTTATGTTTGGTCTTTTTCAGAACCTTTTAAAGTCAAACGGACTCCCCATATGGGGTGATTACCAGTTTTCTTCTTTCTTTTTTTTTTTTTTTGTGAGGTGGAGGATAGGGAGAGTGGTAAGAGGGAGAAAGACACCTGGGAAGAATAAAAAAGGTGAGAAAAGTGATCTGAGCTGTAAATATTTTCTAGTAGATCAAGGTAGTGTAAGATTTTATTTACTGCTTTCTGATAGTTGTTCAATCTTAGTTCCAATTCTTTTTTTTTTTTTTTTTGAGATGAAGTCTCGCTCTTGTTGCCCAGGTTGGAGTGCAATGGCACTATCTCAGCTCACTGCAACCTCCACCTCCCAAGTTCAAGCTATTCTCCTGCCTCAGCCTCCCGAGTAGCTGGGATTAATTACAGGTGCCCGCCACCACGCCCGGCTAATTTGTATTTTTAGTAGAGATGGGGTTTCACCATGTTAGCCAGGCTGGTCTCGAACTCCTGACCTCAGGCAGTCTACCCACCTTGGCCTCCCAAAGTTCTGGGATTACAGGCATGAGCCACCGCACCCGGCCCCTAGTTCCAATTCTAATTCAAAGTTATTTCCATTGAACTAAACATACATTTGTCAAAATATTTAAGTTTGAACAAACATGGTCTAGATTTATATTCAATAATAATGGATAATAATATAACTATATCTCTGCTATAAATTTAAGACAAATCTAAAATACAACTAATCTTCTATTATAATTTATTGTTTAGACTCATACTGACATACTACCTTAAATAATTTAAAAAGCCAAAATCTTTTTGAAGTGGTGGTAATTTTTGGAAATGAGAATTTAGCTATAACAAAAACAATGGCCAGCATTAGTACATATTTATGGGCACCAAAACAGAATAAAAACATGATCATTAACTATATCTGCTTGGCTTTTTTGCTGATTTGTTCAATTTACCTTTAGTTTCCTCCTTGCATTGAATTTCCTCAGCTGCTCTACTGTTTCTGGAAGATGAATCTTGTAGGCATAACGATCCCGCTCCTATGTAAGATGAAAGATAATGAACATATATAACCGTTTACAAAAGTGCAGAAGCTTAATCTAAAACAAATAATAAAGCTAAAATTCTTAAATAGAAAACTCAGATTGAATTTTAGATTGGAGATTTTATTCCATGATACTGGTAAGCAATCTGAAATGAGGGACATTAAAGTTAAACTGATAGTAATAAAATAATATTTCATTTTCTGCAATAAAGGGCTAAAATAATAGGTCACATAAATTTCATACATATGGCTAAAATAACAAATCGTAATTATTATAAAGGCATTGTTACTTTTTTTTTTAGAGACAGGGTTTTACTCTGTCGCCCAGGCTGGAGTGCAATGGCACAATCATACCTCACTGCAACCTTGAACCCCTGGGCTCAAAGTGATCCTCCCACCTCAGCCTCCTGAGTAGCTGGGATATAAGTGCACCATGTCTGGCTAATCTTTTTTTTTTTTTAATAGAGAAGGAGTATTGCTATGTTGCCCAGGTTGGTCTCAAACTCCTGAGCTCAAGTGATCCTTCCGCCTCGGCCTCCCAGAATGCTGGGATTTACAGGTGTGAGCCATTGTGCCTGGCCTCAAGTTACCTTTGATGTATTTGCCAGGTAAAACAAGCATTTGAAAAATCAATTCCACAACTGATTCAGCATTCTACATTGTCATGGACTATAACAATTACAGACTTTTCTAATTAGGACACACTTATTTTGTTTTTTTGTTTGTTTGTTTTTTGAGACAGGGTCTTCCTCTGTTGCCCAGGCTGCAGTGTAGTGGTCTGATCATAGCTCACTGCAAGCCAGGTGTGGTGGCTCACACCTGTAATCCCAGTACTTTGGGAGGCTGAGGCAGGAAGACTGTTGGAGCCTGGGAGGTTGAGGCTGTGGTGAGCTAGGATCTCACCACTATACTGCAGCTTAGGTGACAGCATAAGACCCTGTTTCAAAAATAAATGAATCCCCCATTATTTATTTATATATTTTTAGAGACAGGGTCTCATTCTGTCACCCAGGCTGGAGTGCAGTGATGAGATCCTGGCTCACCACCGCCTCAACCTCCCTGGCTCAGGCAATCCTCCCACCTCAGCCTCCCGAGTAGCTGGGACTACAGGCAAGTGCCACCATGCCTGGCTAAGTTTTGTATATTTTGTAGAGATGGGGTTTTGCCATGTTGCCCAGGCTGGTCTTGAACTCCTGGACTCACGCGGGTTCCTCCCGCCTTGGCCTCCCAAAGTGCTGGGATTACAGATGTGAGTCACTATGACTGGCCCCTCATGTGTATTTTAAATCTCTTCTTACTCTTCTCCTCACTTTGGTCCTACTCTAATTTGCCAATGTATCTTGAGGATTCATATGCTATAAGTACTCATTAATTTCACAAATATTTCAAGAGCTGATTATATGCCATGCATTGTCCTATGCATTTGGCATACACAAGGAAATCCAACAAAGATTCCAGCCCTCATGGTAGATCATATTCTAGTGCAAGAAGGTGAGAAAACACAAAAAAGGTAAATTATAGAGTATGTCAAAAGTACTATGGAATAAGGCAAAAAAGTGAAGGAGGTAGGAGGGATTGGGTACATTGAAATTTAAAATAGGGTGGTTGGCTGGGTGTGGTGGCTCATGTCTATAATCCCAGCACTTTGAGAGGCTGAGATGGGAGGATCACTTGAGGCCAAGAGTTCAAGATCTAGCAAGAACCTGTCTCTATGAAAAAATTAAAAAATTAGCCAGGTGTGGTGGCATGCACCTGTCATACCAGCTACTCGGGAGGCTGAGGATTGCTTCAACCCATGAGGTCAGGGCTGCAGTGAGCCATGACTGCAACTGTACTCCAGCCTGGGCAACAGAGCATGACCTCATTTCTAAAAAACAAAAACAAATTGGGTGGTCAGAGTAGGTCCAATTGAGAAAGTGACATTTAGAAGAGGTGAGGGAGTGGTCTAGGCAGAGAAAATAATCAATGCAAAGGCCCAAGGGAGGGAGTATGTCTGGAATTTTCAAGAAGTAGCCAGGAGACTAATGTATGTGAAGTGATGTGAAGGAGTCAAGGAGAATAGTGGATCAGATCAGAGAGATGACAAGGCTGGGGTAGGCCATGAGGGCCTTTGGCTTTTATTCTGAGTAGGAGAGGAAGCCAGTGGAGGGTCTTGAGCTAGAGTGACATGATCTGACTTTATTTTTATAGATTCTGGGGTTATACATGCAGGTTTGCTACATGGTTATATTGCATAATGGTGAGGTTTGGGCTTCTAGTGTACCCATCACTCAAATAGTGAACACTGTATTCAATAGGTAATTTTTCTTTTTTTCCCTCACTTTTATTCAACATAGTACAAGATGTCCAAGCCAGAGCAATTAGAGAACTAATAGGTAAGTTTTCAACCCTCAACTTTTATTTTATTTTATTTTTTTAGGTGGAGTCTGGCTCTGTCGCCAGGCTGGAATGCAGTGGCGCAGTCTCGGCTCACTGCAACCTCCGCTTCCCAGGTTCAAGTGAATCTCCTGCCTCAGCCTCCCAAGTAGCTGGGACTACAGGTGCACACCACCACATCCAGCTAACTTTTGTATTTTTAGTAGAGACGAGGTTTCACCATGTTGGGCAGGATGGTCTTGATCTCTTGGCCTCCTGATCTGCCCACCTTGGACTCCCAAAGTGCTGGGATTACAGGCGTGAGCCACCACGCCCAGCCTTCAATCCTCAATTTTAAAGAAACATTAGTGGCTGTGCCAAGAATAGATTGGAAGGAGATGAGAGTTTTTTTTTTTTTTAAAAAAAGCACGAAGACCAGTCAGGAGGCTTTTGCAGTAATTCAGGTGAAAGATGATGGTGGATGAAACCAGTTGGAAATAATAAAAAGGGTGAAAGAGAGATAGACTCTGAATATATATTTTTTTGTTTTCTCCAAAAAGCTTTACTGAGGTATAATTACATACAATAAGCTGCAAATGTTTAAAATGTACAATTTGATAAGTTTTGACATATATTTACAACCATAAAACCATTACCGTGATCAAGATAATGAACACATCCATCATGCTCAAAAGTATCTTCATGCCCTTCTGTAGCCCTCATCCCCATTCCCAGTCAGCCACTGATCTACTTTCTGTCACTTAGTTTGCATTTTCCAGACTTTTATATAAATTGAATAATATAGTATGTGCTCATTATTGTCCAGCTTCTTTCATATAGCATAAAGATTTTGAATCTATCCATGTTGTTGCATGTATCAATAGTTCATTCCTTTTTAACACTGAGTGGTATTCCATTGTATGCATGTACCATAATTTATCCTTTCACTCGCTGACGGACCCTGAGTTGTTTCCATTTTTTGGCTATTACACATAAAGTTGCTATGAACATTAATGTCTTTGTATGAAGACGTGTTTCATCTTTCTTAGGTAAATTCTAAGGAGTAGAATGGCTGGGCTATATGATAGGAGTATGTTTAACTTTTAAGAAACTGCCAAACTGTTTTCCAAAGTGGTTATACCATTTTACATTCCTACTAACAGTGTATGAGTTTCCATTGTTCTATATCTTTGTCAACACTTGGTATGGTCAGTCTTTTTTATTTTAGCCACTCCAATACATGTGTACAGGTATCTAATTGTGGCACTAATTTGCGTTTCCCTAATGACTAATGATGAACATCTTTGCCTGTGCTTATCTGCCATCTATATATGTTCTATGTTGAAGTATCTGTTCAAATCTTTTCTCATTTTGAATTGGGTTGTTTGTATGTTTTCTCATTATTTCTGAGGATTCTTTACATATTGCAAATATGTTTAAGTTTACTACATATCTGACTGTGAACTCTATTTTTAGCAAACACCTTTTCTGCTCACCATTCACTAAGGTGATGTGGAAAGACAGGTAAGGACAGAGTCAAAATGTATTTTTTTAAATAAAATTATGCTTCAATTATGATATCAATTATTTTCTAAGCTAGTAGAATCACAAGATTAAAAAAAAATCTGTTAAGGTATCTCTTGTCTTTTTTTTTTTTTTTTTTTTGAGACAGAGACTCACTCTTGTTACCCAGGCTGGAGTGCAGTGGCATGATCTTGGCTCACTGCAACCTCCGTGTTCTTGGTTCAAGCTATTCTCATGCCTCAGCCTCCCAAGTAGCTGGGATTACAGGCATGTGCTACCACACCCAGCTAATTTTTGCATTTTTAGTAGAGATGGAATTTTACCATGTTGGCCAGGCTGTTTTTTCTGAATTAAATAGTACCTCCTGATACTACTAATAATAATGTAATATGCATTCAGAAAAAATTCAATAGTAATGTGCCTTGCACTTTAATGAAGTACATGATTCATAGTCCCTTGTGCATATAAGATTTGGAAAATACGTGTAATTGGTGTGTTCATTTCCCAAAATTCAAATTGATTAGCCTGATATAAATATCCTTTTCACTTTTCAATTTTTTTTAATGACAATATACTTTACAGTCTATATATTAAGGCTACAGAGGGTGTGAGAAGAGCTCAACCATCTGTGAGGAAAATATACTCTTAGATGCTCTACTTTTGTTGGAATAAATATTCACACCAAGTATCATTAATTCAGAGAGATAAAGGTGTTAAATAGATATCATTTAACAGTCATAAGACATTAACATATTCCTTGGTCTAACACTCAAATTCTTTTTTGATGTGAAATAAGTAAACAGAACTTTCTTTGGTGGTTTTATCAAAGAAATAATTCCTGTTTTATTTAATTAAAAAACTTTACTTTTTTTTTTTTTTGAGACAGAGTCTTGCTCTTTCACCCAGGCTGGAGTGCAGTGGCACAATCTCGGCTCACTGCAAACTCCACCTCCTGGGTTCACGCCATTCTCCTGCCTCAGCTTCTCAAGTAGCTGGGACTACAGGCGCCCACCACCATGCCCTGCTAATTTTTTTTTGTATTTTTAGTAGAGATGGGGGTTTCACCATGTTAGCCAGGATCATCTCGATTTCCTGACCTCATGATCAGTCCGCCTCGGCCTCCCAAAGTGCTGTGATTACAGGCGTGAGCCACCGCGCCCGGCCTAAAAAAGCTTTACTTTTATTTACTTTTTCATGTTATATATTTTCTTTTTTTATTATTATACTTTAAGTTCTAGGGTACAAGTGCACAACGTGCAGGTTTGTTACATAAGTATACATGTGCCATGTTGGTGTGCTGCACCCATTAACTCGTCATTTACATTAGGTATAGCTCCTAATGCCATCCCTCCCCCACCCCACCCCATGACAGGTCCCAGTGTGTGATGTTCCCCACCCTGTGTCGAAGTGTTCTTATTGTTCAATTCCCACCTGTGAGTGAGAACATGTGGTGTTTGGCTTTCTGTCCTTGCGATAGTTTGCTCAGAATGATGGTTTCCAGCTTCATCCATGTCCTACAAAGGACATGAACTCATCCTTTTTTATGGCTGCATAGTATTCCATGGTGTATACGTGCCACATTTTCTTAATCCAGTCTATCATTGATGGACATCTGTGTTGGTTCCAAGTCTTTGCTATTGTGAATAGTGCCGCAATAAACATACGTGTGCATGTGTCTTTATAGCAGCATGATTTATAATCCTTTGGGTATATCCCCAGTAACGGGATGGCTGGGTCAAACGGTATTTCTAGTTCTAGATCCTTGAGGAATTGCCACATTGCCTTCCACAATGGTTGAACTAGTTTACAGTCCCACCAACAGTGTAAAAGTGTTCCTATTTCTCCACATCCTTTCCAGCATCTTTTGTTTCCTGACTTTTTAGTGATTGCCATTCTAACTGGTGTGAGATGGTATCTCATTGTGGTTTTGATTTGCACTTCTCTGACGGTCAGTGATGATGAGCATTTTTTTATGTGTCTGTTGGCTGCATAGATGTCTTCTTTTGAGAAGTGTCTGTTCATATCCTTCACCCACTTTTTTAAGGGGTTGCTTAATTTTTTCTTGTAAATTTGTTTGAGTTATTGGTAGATTCTGGATATTAGACCTTTGTCAGAGATGGGTAGATTGCAAAAATTTTCTCCCATTCTGTAGGTTGCCTGTTCACTCTGATGGTAGTTTCTTTTGCAGTGCAGAAGCTCCTTAGTTTAATTAGATCCCATTTGTCAATTTTGGCTTTTGTTGCCATTACTTTTGGTGTTTTAGTCATGAAGTCCTTGTCCTGAATGGTACTGCCTAGGTTTTCTTCTAGGGTTTTTATGGTGTTAGGTCTAACATTTAAGTCTTTAATATGTCTTGAATTAATTTTTGTATAAGGTGTAAGAAAGGGATCCAGTTACAGCTTTCTACATATGGCTAGCCAGTTTTCCCAGCACCATTTATTAAATAGGGAATCCTTTCCCCATTTCTTGTTTTTGTCAGGTTTGTCAAAGATCAGATGGTTGTAGATGTGTGGTATTATTTCTGAGGGCTCTGTTCTTTTTCCATTGGTCTATATCTCTGTTTTGGTACGAGTACCATGCTGTTTTGGTTACCGTAGCCTTGTAGTATAGTTTGAAGTCAGGTAGTGTGGTGCCTCCAGCTTTGTTCTTTTGGCTTAGGATTGTCTTGGCAATACAGGCTCTTTTTTGGTTCCATATGAACTTTAAAGTAGTTTTTTCCAATTCTGTGAAGAAAGTCATTGGTAGCTTGATGGGGATGGCATTGAATCTATAAATTACCTTGGGCAGTATGGCCATTTTCACGATATCGATTCTTCCTATCCATGAGCATGGAATATTCTTCCATTTGTTTGTGTCCTCTTTTATTTTGTTGAGCAGTGGTTTGTAGTTCTCCTTAAAGAGATCCTTCACATCCCTTGTAAGTTGGATTCCTAGGAATTTTATTCTCTTTGCAGCTATTGTGAATGGGAGTTCACTCATGATTTGACTCTCTGTTTGTCTGTTATTGGTGTATAGGAATGCTTGTGATTTTTGCACATTGCCTTTGTATCCTGACACTTTGCTGAAGTTGCTTATCAGCTTAAGGAGATTTTGGGCTGAGACGATGGGGTTTTCTAAATATACAATCATGTCATCTACAAACAAGGACAATTTGACTTCCTTTTTTTCTAAATGAATACCCTTTATTTCTTTCTCCTGCCTGATTGCCCTGGCCAGAACTTCCAACACTATGTTGAATAGGAGTGGTGAAAGAGGGCATCCCTGTCTTGTGCCAGTTTTCAAAGGGAATGCTTCAGTTTTTGCCCATTCAGTATGATATTGGCTGTGGGTTTGTCATAAATAGCTCTGATTATTTTGAGATACGTCCCATCAATACCTAGTTTATTGAGAGTTTTTAGTATGAAGGGCTGTTGAATTTTGTCAAAGGCCTTTTCTGCATCTATTGAGATAATCAAGTGGTTTTTGTCTTTGGTTCTGTTTAAATGATGGATTACATTTATTGATTTGTTTATGTTGAACCAGCCTTGTATCCCAGGGATGAAGCCGACTTGATCGTGGTGGACAAGTTCTTTGATGTGCTGCTGGTGCTGGATTCGGTTTGCCAGTATTTTATTGAGGATTTTTGCATCGATGTTCATCAGGGATATTGGTCTAAAATTCTCTTTTTTTGTTGTATCTCTGCCAGGCTTTGGTATCAGGATGATGCTGGCGTCATAAAATGAGTTAGGGAGGATTCTCTCTTTTTCTATTGATTGGAACAGTTTCAGAAGGAATGGTACTAGCTCCTCTTTGTACCTCTGGTAGAATTCGGCTGTAAATCCGTCTGGTCCTGGACTTTTTTTTGGTTGGTAGGCTATTAATTATTGCCTCAATTTCACAGCCTGTTATGGGTCTATTTAGGGATTCAACTTCTTCCTGGTTTAGTCTTGGGAGGGTGTATGTGTCCAGGAATTTATCCAGTTCTTCTAGATATTCTAGTTTCTTTGCGTAGAGGTGTTTATAGTATTCTCTGATGGTAGTTTGTATTTCTGTGAGATTTGTGGTGATATCCCCCTTTATCATTTTTTATTGCGTCTATTTGATTCTTCTCTCTTTTCTTCATTAGTCTTGCTAGTGGTCTATGAATTTTGTCAATCTTTTCAAAAAGCCAGCTCCTGGATTCATTGATGTTTTGAAGGGTTTTTTGTGTCTCTATCTCCTTCAGTTCTGCTCTGATCTTAGTTATTTCTTGCCTTCTGCTAGCTTTTGAATGTGTTTGCTCTTGCTTCTCTAGTTCTTTTAATTGTGATGCTAGGGTGTCAATTTTAGATCTTTCCTGCTTTCTGTTGTGGGTATTTAGTGCTATAAATTTCCCTCTATGCATGGCTTTAAATGTGTCCCAGAGATTCTGGTATGTTGTGTCTTTGTTCTCATTGGTTTCAAAAAACATCTTTATTTCTGCCTTCATTTCGTTATGTACCCAGTAGTCATTCAGGAGCAGGTTGTTCAGTTTCCATGTAGTTGAGCAGTTTTGAGTGAGTTTCTTAATCCTGAGTTCTAGTTTGATTGTATTGGTCTGAGAGACAGTTTGTTATAATTTCTGTTCTTTTACATTTGCTGAGGAGTGCTTTACTTCCAACAATGTGGTCAATTTTGGAATAAGTGTGATGTGGTGCTGAGAAGAATGTGTATTCTGTTGATTTGGGGTGGACAGTTCTGTAGATGTCTATTTGGTCTGCTTGCTGCAGAGCTGAGTTCAATTCTTGGATATCTTTGTTAACTTTGTCTTGTTGATCTGTCTGATATTGACAGTGGGGTGTTAAAGTCTCCCATTATTATTGTGTGGGAGTCTAAGTCTCTTTGTAGGTCTCTAAGGACTTGCTTTATGAATCTGGGTATTCCTGTATTTGGTACATATATATTTAGGATAGTTAGCTCTTCTTGTTCAATTGATCCCTTTACCATTATGTAACAGCCTTCTTTGTCTCTTTTGATCTTTGTTGGTTTAAAGTCTGTTTTATCAGAGACTAGGATTGCAACCCTTGCTTTTGTTTGTTTTCCATTTGCTTGGTAGATCTTCCTCCATCCCTTTATTTTGAGCCTATGTGTGTCTCTGCACGTGAGATGGGTCTCCTGAACACAGCACACTGATGGGTCTTGACTCTTCATCTAATTTGCCAGTCTGTGTCTTTTAACTGGGGCATTTAGCCCATTTACATTTAAGGTTAATATTGTTATGTGTGAATTTGATCCTGTCATTATGATGTTAGCTGGTTATTTTGCTCGTTAGGTGATGCAGTTTCTTCCTAGTATCGACGGTCTTTACAATTTGGCATGCTTTTGCAGTGGCTGTGAACTTTAAAAAATTATATAGCTGGGACTATAGGTGCATGGCATCATGCCTGGTTTTTGTTTTTTGTTTTTTGGGTTTTTTCTGACACAAAGCAATGGTATTATGACTTTGGGTAGCCGTCATTGCAAAGTTTTCCTTTATGTTATTTCCTTTTTTTTTTTCTTTTTGTGGAGACGGGGTATTGCTCTTATCTCCCAGAGTGGAGTACAGTGGCATGGTTGTAGCTCACTGCAGCCTTTCACTCCTGGGCTCAAGTAATCCTCCCACCTTACTCTAATTACTTAGAGTAATTACTCAGTAATTACTTACTCAGCCTCCCAAGTAGCTGGGACTACAGGCTCAAGCCACTGCAACCAGTATCATTTTATTTCTTCAACTTGCAAGTTATCCAGGAGTTTTTCATATTTAAATTTCAACCATTCTAAAAAAATCCCTCTTACATCGACAGTAATGATTTACAAATACACATGGACAAATACTGAAATATAACATAAGCCTGCTCATACCAGCTGGATAACATTCTAATTGAGTTTTTCCATCTTCAGATGACATAAGTAGTGAAGTTAAACTGTTGTTTAGACATGGCATGTGATACTCAGCTCAAAGAGCTGTCTTAAACTTTTTCATTTAAGTTTACTGACTTTTTTTTGTCTTTTTCATGCTAGAAATTTATTATGCATCAAGCTCAAATTACTTAGAACAAGAACTATAATCATTGGTAGGAACAAAATAAATACGCTATTAGCCAAGATAAGCTTTGAAAGTCACTGTAAGTAGGTAGTGTATAATGTTAAAACTATCTTCTAAAAGATTTGAAAAATGACTAAAATGGCTGCCATTTTCATTGTTATTTGGCATTTAAACTAGCTTTGAATGAACAAAAGATCCCTGTTATGGAGAAAGTGAGAAAAGTAAAGGAGAAATAGGAATTACCTCTAAACTGTTCATTACGTATCTGGGAGGGCAAAACAAACAAACAAAAAACAAAACAAAACAAAGAAAGTATCTAAAAATTATGCACTACTCTTTTCTGGGGGAAATCAGGAATAACTAGCACTGAGTATCAGAGGGGTGAATGCATATTTGAGAAGTAGCAGTCCTCCTACCTCAGGCTCCTGAGTCGCTGGGACTACAGGTGCGCACCACGAAGCTTGGTTAATTTTTTATTTTTATTTTTGTAGAGATGGGATTTCCCTATGTTGCCCAGGCTGAGAAGTAATATTCTTTTTTTTTTTTTTTTCTTTTTTTTGAGACGGAGTCTTGCTCTGTCGCCCAGGCTGGAGTGCAGTGGCCGGATCTCAGCTCACTGCAAGCTCCACTTCCCGGGTTCACGCCATTCTCCTGCCTCAGCCTCCCGAGTAGCTGAGACTACAGGTGCCCGCCACCTCGCCCGGCTATATTTTTGTATCTTTTAGTAGAGACGGGGTTTCACCGTGTTAGCCAGGATGGTCTTGATCTCCTGACCTCGTGATCTGCCAGTCTCAGCCTCCCAAAGTGCTGGGATTACAGGCTTGAGCCACCACGCCTGGCAAGAAGTAATATTCTTAAGGAGAATCAAGATCCACTGAAATCTCAAAAGTGTCCTGTAATACTATTCCATGTCATGGCCTTAAGATACATTATTAATCTACTTTTAAAATATTTTATTGTTTTGCATAATATGAGGAAGTAGCATGGTATAATAAAATGAACATTCATTCATTTATTAAATCACTAATATTCATTGAGCACCTACTGCATGCCAGATACATTCTAGGTGCTAGACAGAAGTGAACCAAGAGCCAAAAATCCCTACACTTACGCAGCTTATATTTTATGAGGTAGACAGACAATAAACATATAAGTAACATATGGGTATGTCTTAGGGTGACAGATGCTATAGAGGAAAATAAGGCAGGAGAAGGGGGATAGGGAATACTGGTGGCATTCCTTCCCCTACATTTTAAATAGGGTGGTCAGGGAAGGTCTTACTAAGAAGCTGATACCTAAGCTAAGACCTGAAGATGGTGAGGGAACAAGCCATGATATCTGAGGGAAGAGTATTCTAGGGAAGGGTCATGCAAAGGTGCTGAGGTGAAATGTGCCTGCAGTCTGAAGAACAGCAAGGAGGCCGATATGATGGGAATGGAGTAAGAAGGGAGAGTAGGAAGGGGTGAAATGAGTCAAGTGTCAGGAAGCCAAACTGTATAGAGAATTAAGAAAGAATACCTAGAGGGAGAGGCCTGGATTCAGGAGTCATTGTTGTACAGATAGCATTTAAAGCCATCAAAACTAGATGAGCTCTCCAAGGGCAGGGAGTGTAGATGGATGTGATATTGTGAAATATATATTTGGTCTACAACTCCGTTTCCTGGAATGCAATTCCTAAAATCCTTAGAATGGTGTAAGGGCTATCTTTTTGTATGCTAATAATTAACTGATGGCTGGCAGCCCCTAGGCAGTTGCAGGATGAGGGCTGGTCACAGGAAAGAACAAGGAGGGATGAGAGGGTTGGGACTTTTGGCCCCACCCCCAACCTCCAGGGAGGGGAGAGGGGCTGAAGGTTGAGTTGACCACCAATGGCCAATGGTAATGAAGCCTCTGTAGAAACCCAAAAGGACAGGGTTCAGGGAGTTTCCGGATAGCTGCACACATGGAGGTTCCTGGAGGGCAGTGCATCCACAGAGGGCATGGAAGCTTCCCACTTCACCCCTACACCTCCATCAATGCATCTCTTCATCTGTATCCTTTGTAATTTTCTTTATAACACAATGGTAAAAGTGTTTCCCTGACTTCTGTGAGCTGATCTAACAAATTAATGGAACTCAAAGAGCAGGTGTAGGATCTCTGATTTGTAGCCAGTCAGTCTGACGTTCTGGAGGCCTGGACTTGTGACTGGTGTCTGAAAGGGCGGGAAGGGGAGGCCCTGGGGACCAAGCCCTCAACCTGTGGGATGTGATACTATAGTGTCAGAATTGAATTAGGGAATACCCAGCAGCAGGGCTGATTACTTGCTTCTTAATGGGGAGAAATTCCCACACATTTGGTGAAAGAAGTCTTGCGTGTTGATTGTTGTTGCTGTGTGGTGCGAGAACAGAGGAAAACAGTTAGTGTCAGTGAAGTAGGGTTTGCTAGAACGGTCCTGGCTCACAGAAATATGTGGTTTGGGAAGAGAAAGAATGAAAGGGTGGGAGATGAGGAACCTTTGACTCCTGGGTAGACTACGTGATCTTCCATGGTTTGGAGCTGCAACTGTGCTGCAATCAATTACTAAAGGTAAAAGTTACCAGTGGAATTTAGAGATGGATCCAACTCAGGGAGTTGGTTCACTGGATGCATAAGGATATGCAAACTAGAAAGAAAAAGGTGAAGTATTCAATCCCTTGGTGGTGGTTGTCTGTAATAGCTGAACGGAAATGAAACAAATGCTGGATGAGGCCTTGATGCTAGATCAAGCTCAGCTTTCAGTCTGTCTGAGCCCAGGCCACTAGCCTCCAAGCTGACCCCCAAAGGAAAAATTATACAGGGATAACAGTACCTCTACTACCTGTGGTTACCATGACGGTAGTTCATGTGAGAGAAGGGCAAAACCAAGAAACTATTGAAACCAGAGGTTACAGTGTGAAGAAATTGTCTCATTTCATAGATTGGTATAATCAGTTTACTGAAAATCCTTTATTAAAATGGATTGTGAGAGTAACTCATTTAGGGCACTTTCTTTGGTTTTAAATGTCGCAGAGTGGACAGGCATGTTTGGGTTGATGCAGGACCCACAGCTCACTATTGAACAATCACAATGGGTATAATGTGATCCATACACACAGGAAGTTATTCCTGAGGGAACAGTCAGCCTAGTGAATGGAATAAAAGCCACTGTAAGGTCTGTATACCCTGAGAAGGTAGAGACTGTCCAACTCTACCTATAAATGCCAAATGGAGTACCCCAGGTGAAGCAGCTCATTTGGTTCCTATGCAGGCCATGTGGGACTGGCTTTATGATGACTGGGATATTTACTCACTGAATACATCCATTGCTCTGGTTGTAGTAAATGCTATGGCTAAGGGAGCCTCTTTTGTATGGGCACCAATGAAAACATGACTGTAATTAACAAAAGACTGGGGAAAGGCAGAGGGAAGAGTCACAGGACTCATCCCAGGAAGGTGGAAAGTTTAAATGGTTATTAAGAAATAAGGTGAATGAAGAAACATTGATTGGGTGAAACTAAGAGAAAAAAGAAAGAGGAGAATCATGGGACTCATCTCAGCAGGGTGGAATCTTTAGAGGGCTATTAAGAAATGGGAAGAATAGGGCTGGATGCAGTGGCTCACACCTGTAATCCCAGCACTTTGGGAGGCTGAGATGGGTGGATCACCTAAGGTCAGGAGTTTGAGACCATCCTGGCAAACACAGTGGAACCCCGTCTCTACTGAAAATACAAAAAATTAGCCGGGCATGGGCGTAGGCACCTGTAATCCCAGCTACTCGGGAAGCTGAGGCAGGAGAATTGCTTGAACCTGGGAGGTGGAGGTTGCAGTGAGCTAAGATTGCACCACTGTACTCCAGCCTGGGTGACAGGGCAAGACTCTTTTCTCAAAAAAATAAAAAATAAATAAATAAATAAAAAGAAATGGGATGAATAAAGTGGAAATTGATGGGGTTAAAACAAAGATCTCAATATAATACTATCAAAGGTTGGTAGGGAGCCTCTGCTGTTCTCCCAATGTTAAGGGGTTCCAAACAGGTTTGCTGTATTCACCCCAGTTTGGAGAAATTGAAAAAGTCAGAAGGCAGAGATTACAGTGAGAAAGCTGACCAACAATTACTTGGGGTAATGTTGAGGCAGGTTAATCAAGACAAAGATTGACAAAAGGAGCAAGGTCCCTCGGCTCAACCCGCTGTTGCGGACTCAATGCTTTTTTTTTAAAAAAAAAAAAAAAGAAAAGGGTAAAAGTAAGGGTTGATAGGAGTATGAGATTTGGAATGTTTAAACGGGATATACATAAATAAGTTATGTCTCCTTTACCTAAACATTTTATGGAACTGGATAACTATGACTGGGTGGGGGACACTTCCCCTACTCAGTATTGTAAAACAGAAGAAGTGTAAATCTGCACTTCAAGCAAATATTAATTGGACATGCTAACTAGGCACCAGTAAGATTGCTTGAGCTCACACAGTGTAGAGTAGAGAAGCTGAAGTGCTAGTAGGGACAAATTCTCCATCTGCTTGCCCTTTGCAGGGTGTTTACTGGGGCTTACGGCCAAAGTCTGTGAGCATCTCCCAGTGACAACTACTGGAAGTTTGCACTAGAGAATTTCCACTTGGGGGCATTTACTACCTTGCTATGGGACATTAATTGAAGCTAACCCCTATGACTGAAGGACATAAAATGATCTTGACACTTGAAATACCCATGCTTTCTCACATGATGTCAGAGAAACATTCAAATGGGGATGGCAGTGCCCAGAATAGTTCCATAATAAAATGGAAATGGTTTATACAGGAGCATCCTCCCTGGGAAGTGCAAGGAGGAAATACTCTCAAGCAGGGAGCCTCTTTTTCCCTAGGACTGACTCCGGAACTGTGTGAGGGACTGCGGGATTCTACCGACCCTTGGACGGGGCCCCGTGAACAGCTCTCAACTGACAACAAAGAGCTGCCTGGTGTGTGGATGACAGTTCCAAGGTGAACAATCCTGTTTGGAAGGATGCCACTCTTGATCAAAGAAGGTAAGATCAAATTAGCTTGGCGGCTGAATTGCATTCTGAAGAAATGAACACAGGCAAAAGCCCCTGTGTTTGATTTTTTTACTGACTCAGTGGCCTGGCCACCTGGTCAGGCAGAAGGACAGTGGAAACCTGGTCTATTTATTAAAGGGATGCCCATATGCAGAATGGCTATATGGAAATTTGAGGGGTGCAATAATTAGAATATGTTGATGCCCATCAGAAGAGCCTCTTTCTGGGTTCGGATTGACATTGATTGACATTGACAAGCAGAGAACCCTGCGTGCTCCCTTGAAGTGGCCACCTGGGTCCATGAAATGAGTGGATAAATGGGTACTGCAACAGTGCAGAGATGGCCTGCATCTAGACAGGTTTCTTTTGCACCATCTCAGGCACAAAATGCCAGTAAGAACTGTTCTGTCTGCCAGCAAAAGAGACAGACACTGCCCATGGCTGTGGGGCAGATTTCCTGATGGGAAAGCCCGGAACAAGCTGGCAAGTGAGGCTGATGCTGGTAGCCCTGGGAGGCCACAAATCGGTTTTGACAGGAGTGGACACTGATTCTGGACTGGGCTTTGCTTGCCTGGTGGAAGATGTGAATTATGAGAATGCCATAAAAAAGCCAGGACAGAAGATATTGCACAGATTTGGAGAGCTGAACACCATTTCTTCAGGCCAAAGAACACACAGTACAGCCCATAATGTTCCAGCAGTGGGCAGAGATATTCTTCTCAGAGTAATAGTTTGATAGAGACTAAAATGGGCAGTGAAAACATTGGTTGTCTAAAACAGGGGGAGATGAAAGCAAGAAGGGCTGGCTTACTTGCCTTTACCAGTGTGTACTCACACTCAACATGAGTGGGGCTAAAGGAGTGTCCCCACTAGATATTCTTTTGTTTTTCTGATTGATCTGGGGAAGAGAGGGTGGTGGAGGATGCTGGTATGACTATGCAATTCTTGACAAGAGGGGAGTATGCTGATATAATGACTATACTTCTTTTCTTTCCTTCTTTTCCATATTACCTAAACTCCCCCCACCCCTCCCTATGCAGTGGTTCTAGGACCAGAGCCATAACTACCAGTGTTAGAACCAGGGATGATTCCTAAACAAGAAATTGTAACTATGTTTTAATTGTAAAATCCTAAACAAGAAATTGTAACTATCCTTTTAAACCTCGTGTCAGAATTCCTAAGGACCTGATGGGGGTAAGTTGTGCAAAATGGGTTAATCGTGAATGCAGCTATATTGCCTGGTGGTAAAAACGGTCCACTAAATTGGCACCTATGTAACCTTAGTCTCCCTGCATGGGAATGGACTAAGGAGGAGGTAATTACTAGACTAATATTGCTGCCTGCCATCTAGACCAGCACCGTGTTGATTCTAATGTTTCTTCCAAAGGTTATTAATAAAGTGAAGAAAAAAAATTAACAGCTGAGAGTAAAAGAATAAATAAATAGGTTATGAATTCAGGGAAATCCATTATTACATTACATTAACACCTTGAAAGAGACTCAAAGCAAGAAAGGTTACTGTCTCTTAGCTCAATTATATCAGGTTTCTGAAAGGGTGAAACCAAGACCATTCCTGCTTTTAGAACCTGACAAGATCAATGGAAAGCCTGCAAACCTGAGTGGCCTCATGCTGGGAGACCTATTCATCATTATGATGATGGACTGAACTAATTATTAATGCTTGACTGAGATTCTAGTAATGTGGCAGTGTCTTTTGAGTTACATATTCTTTTATATTTCTTTTGTTTGTTTGAGACAGAGTTTCGCTCTTGTAGCCCAGGCTGGAGTGCAATGGCATGATCTTGGTTCACTGCAACTTCTGCCTCCTGGGTTCGAGTGATTCTCCTGCCTCAGCCTCCCAAGTAGCTGGGATTACAGGCACCCGCCACCACATCCAGCTAATGTATATATTTTTAGTAGAGATGGGGTTTCACCATGTTGGCCTATGTTCTTTTAATGTAAGGAATCCAGGTTTGAAGACCAGAGGTATACTGTGAAATATATATTTGGTCCTCTAGCTCATTTCCTGGCATACAACTCCTAAAATCCTTAGAAACTCCAAAGATGTCTGATGGCTGGCAGCCTCTAGGTAGCTTCAGGATGGGGTCACAAAGACCCAGGCAGGATTAGAGGGTTGGGACTTTCAGCCCTATCCCTCAATCTCTGGGGAGGGGAGAGGTACCAAAGGTTAAGTTATCACAAATGGCCGATGGTTTAATCAATCATGCCTATAGTAATAAAGCCTCCACAAAACCCCAAAAGGACAGGATTTGGGGAGCTTTTGAATAGCTGTACACATGGAGGTTCCTGGAAGGTGTTGTGTCTGAGGCAGGGTATGGAAGCTCTGCTCCCCTCCTCTCCTATAACTTGTCCTATGCATCTCTGTATTTATATTCTTTGTAATATCCCTTGTAACAAAATGGTAAACATGAGTAAATGTTTCCCTGAGTTCTGTGAGCTGCAGTAGCAAATTAACCACCCCAAAGAGGAAGAGGCTGTGGTGTCCCCAATTTGTAGTTGGTTGGCAGAAGTTTCAGCGGCCTGGACTTATGACTGGTGTCTGAAGAGGTGAGGGTTGTGGGACTGAGCCCTCAATCTGTGGGATCTGATGCTATCTCCAGGTAGACAGTGTTTGAATTTAGTTGTGAGGACACCCAGCTGCAGTCTGCTGCAGAGTTGATTGCTTCCTTGTTGGTGGGGAGAAATCTCCACACCTCGGGTCACAGAAGTCTTCTGTATTGATTGTTGCTGTGTGGTGTGAGTAGTTTGAGTTTTTTCAGTTTCAATAGAGAAAAAGAGGAGGAGCAAGGATGGAGGCCTATGGCATTCCAGTGTGAAGAGGTGGGAGAGGGGAGATGAGGAAGAATCAGCAGGATCTGCGAAGGAGCAGCCAGAGAGGTAGAAGGACAACCAAGAGAGCAGGTGTCCCAGAAGCCCAGAGAAGACAGTGTTTCAGAAGGATGGATGCCAAATGTTGCTGACAGGCCAAGAACAAGCCCTGGGATTTGAACACTGGACTTAGCAATATGAAGGTCAGTAGTGACTTGACAAGAGCTGTTTTAGTGCAATAAGTAAGACTGTGATATTAACTAGACTGGGTTCATGAGAAAGGAATGGGAAATTGGACAATGTGAGTAGTCTATAAAACTCTTTTCAGGAATTGCTGTCAAGGGAGGCAAAGAATAGGGGCAAAAGCTGGAGGGGGTTGTAGGGTCAGGAGAAGGTATATGTCTATATAAGTGTGTGTATAATACAAATAAACTATAGCATGTTAAATCCAACAGAGAGAGAACTCTGATGATGCAGGAAGGGAGGAAGTTGTTGGGTCAATGTGGTCAAATAAGAAGGGATAGGATCTAGTAGACAGATGAAAGGGTAGTGGCAGGCTGAATTAGAATCCTGGTTCCACCACTGACTTATGTGACTTGGTGCAAATTCTCTCTCTTTTTTTTTTTTTTCTTTTTTTGGAGACGGAGTCTCGCTCTGTCACCCAGGCTGAAGTATAGTGGCATGATCTTGGCTCACTGCAACCTCCACCTCCCAGGTTCAAGTGATTCTCCTGCTTCAGCTTCCCGAGTAGCTGGGGCTACAGGTGTCTGCCACCACGCTCAGCTAATTTTTATATTTTTACTAGAGATGGGGTTTTACCATATTGGCCAGGCTGGTCTCAAACTCCTGACCTTGTTATCTGCCCGCCTCGGCCTCCCAGAGTGCTGGGATTACAGGCATAAGCCACCGTGCCTGGCCAACTTGGCGCAAATTCTTAACCTCTCCAAGCATTAGTTTTCCAACCTCTAAAGTGAAAACTGCCTGGAATTATTGGGCTATATAATGTCTTAATCAAAAAGTACTGTTTCATTGCTGTCCCAAGTTATAATTTTCCTTAAAACTCACTGGCAAGATGGGACATAAAATGAACTTTTAAAATCTGCCTTTTGGCTGGGCACAGTGGTTCATGCTTGTAATCCCAGCACTTCGGGAGGCTGAGGCGGGCAGATCGCTTGAGTCCAGGAGTTTCAGACAAGCCTGGGCAACATGGTGAAACCCCATCTCTACAAAAAATACAAAAATTAGCCAGGTGTGGTGCTGCATGCCTGTGGTCCCAGCTACTGGGGAGGTTAAAGTGGGAAGATCGCTTGAGCCCAAGAGCAGAGGTTGCAGTGAGTAGAGATGGTGCCACTGTACTCCAGCCTGGGCCATGTTGTCAGCCCTTGTCTAAAAAAGAAAAAAAAAAAAACACCTGCTGTTTTCCTAAGACAGGAAATTCATATCTAGTATCTACTGAAAAACAGTTAATGCTATAAAGCACACAGTCACACCCAAAATAAAGATAATTGGTTTATTATAACATGGTATTATTTCAGTTGTTGATGTTGCATATCTTTGGAACACATGTTGGCAGAGAACAAAGAGGCCTTCCCCTGATGTATTCTGTCTTAATCCTGTTTTTTACCTCTGATAGCTGCATGACACTCAAATGGTATGTTTTCTATTCAGATGTTCACAGATGATGTGCAGGAACAGCAAACAAGATGAAAAAACTAATGAAAACTGCTCAGAAAAAAGAAAAGGTAAAAAGGACCATCTTATAAAGCAATGCATTCCTGTCACTGGAAGTGTTCAGACAAAGTGTAGAAGGTGACCTGTGAATGCTCATGTACCTTAAGCCATGGGTGATTCAGTGCTTCATAAACAGTGATCCTTTCAGCTGGATCCAGCATCAGCATGCGACGTACTAGGTCTTTGGCACTTTCAGAGATATGGTTCCACTGCCTTGGATTCATCTGAGGAGGAGGAAAGGAAAACTACATAGTTACCTTAAGTGAGACATTAACATTCACTATTATTTAATATTCCTATACTGTTTCAATGTGAATAAAATTCTGAGTGCAAAGAACAGAAATTTGATTCTAAAGCCTTGCATTCTAAGGAAGAAAAGGACAAATGCAATTCTTCTGTTGTTCTTTACTATATAAGAATTTGTGCTATTAAATACTCCATACACAAATTCTTGTTATGTAAGTCATAATATTTCAATAATCGAAGACTAGAATGTTCATTATTCCAGTTTCTATCTTTAGATCCTTAGCTAGGGAGACTAGAATACATTGATCCAGAAAGAACTAAAATAAAACTTAAAATTTTTAAAGAAATATTTTTAATATATGTTTTTAAAAATTGAGGTTAGCAATAATTGTGAACTATGCAAAGTTATTAATAGGATATTTTGGTCACTGCATATCAATTTCAGTGTTTAGGAAAAAGTATTCTACTACCATAGGTCCCACAGAATAACTGATTTGCTTGAATATTGTCCTCAGTGAAGTTACTTTTGTCTCTTTTAGAGATGAGACCACTAAGCCACATGGTATATGGACTAAAATCACACAAAAATAATTATGAATTGTTGAAAAGACACAGGGCTTATGCGAAAGGCTGTGGATCTGTGAGCCGAGTGCTAGAAGGCTCCAGGGAAAAGGGATATGTCTGAGACCCAGAATCATAAAAAAAAACTCAGAGTGGTTAGGCCACGGGGTTGAGAAGGCAAGTGGGGAAAGGAGGCAGAGACAGAATAGGGTCTCATTCCTTGTTCAACATCAACAGGTTTACTGATGGGGTGAGCTTATGTGAGCTACCCAGTGCCAGGACCTTCAAGCAAAGCCATGGCTTCAACAGGCAGAGACCTACATCACCTTCTAAGGAAGAAAGATGAAGAATAAACTCCACAACATTTTTAAGCCAAGTGAAACTGCAGCACTTGCACTGCAGTATAAATGAATCATTGCAATTTGAGCAAGGGCTAGCATTAGCTCTGACTAATGTGAGACTTTGTACTTGAAGACGGGGAGTGAAAAGTGTCTTTATGTTGGGGAAAGTCCTTAAGATTGAAGTATGCTTCATTTTCCCCCCCCAACAGGCAGAATTTCAAATAGTAGCCACTTCTGCTTGTCAAATCCCATTAAGACTAATGTCATAAGTATGCTGTTTAATTATCATTATCTGGCCGGGCACAGTGGCTCATGCCTGTAATCCCACACTTGGGGAGGGATGAAATCCCACACTTTTCATCCTAGTGAAATTGTGGTCAACTGACCAGTTCGAAATGAGGGAAGTGATTAGACAGGGCTTGGGTAGACTTATTTCCTCTCCCTATCCTGGAGCGAATGTGTTCTTTAAAGTCTGAATAATTTTTCCTTGACAAAGGGGTTGAGAAATCATCTGAAAGGGGTGGTAAGATTTCTGAAATGAGGAGAGGTTTAGAAGGATACTCCCTTGTCCTTTTTACAAGAGAGTCCAATATAGGATTTTCTATTCCTTCAGCTGAGATGAGTAGCTAAAATAAATTTGGGAGGTTGAGTCTATAAGGCGGAACAAAATAAGCTATAAAACAATCTTACTTATTTGAATACCTAACCCATAGCAGCTTAGAATCTTGCTGTTTATATACTAACTGGTTACCTGTAATAATGATATGACATTACACCTCTTATATATAGTTTGGGAAATATATTTTTGCCCTTTATAAAGAAGTTAATTGAGGTTAAGTGTTAGCATATATTCCAGTTAAACAGTATTTTCTAATAGCTACTTTAAAAGATCAAATAACCTAGCAAATGATAATTTAAAAGTCAAATTAAAATCACTTAAGACCAGTAGCAGTTTATAAACTATGACAATTTAAATGTACCATATTTAACGGTCTCACATTTGCAAGTGCTGGAGGTAAAAAAAGAAAAAAAAAGTACTACATTTAAAAGGTGTCTTCAAACTTTTCTTGAAAATATCCATAGAGATCAAGAATTTTGTTAATAGTTCTTTTGCTCAGAACCATTAGGGTGATGAAATGAGGCCAGGCGCGGTGGCTCACAGCTGTAATTCCAGCACTTTAGGAGGCCGAGGCAGTCAGATCACTTGATCCAGGAGTTTGAGACCAGCTTGGCCAACATGGTGAAACCCCCATCTCTACTAAAAATACAAAAATTAGCTGGGCGTCGTGGCACACACACCTGTAATCCCAGCTACTCGGGAGGCTGAGGCATGAGAATCACTTGAACTTGGGAGGGGGAGGTTGCAGTGAGCCAAGATCTTGCCACTGCACTCCAGCCTGGGCGACAGAGCAAGACTCTGTCTCAAAAAAGAACCACCAGGGTGATGAAATAATTTTTTTGAAATCTAATTTTTTTTTTGGGGGTGGGGGGAAGACGGGGTCTCGCTCTGCTGCCCAGGCTGAAGTGCAGTGGTATGATCATGGCTCATTGCAGCCTTGACCTCCCAGGCTTAGGTAATCCTGCCCCCCCCAGCCTTTCAAGTAGCTGAGATTACAAGTGTGTGCCACCACACTTGGCTAATTTTTGTACTTTTCGTAGAGACCAGGTCTCCCTATGTTGCCCAGGCCAGTCTTGAGCTCCTGAGCTCAAGTGAGTCCAGCTGAGATCTGCTTTAAAATAACATAATAATATGTAGAATACAGATAAAACAAGATTGCCTGTGTTATTGAAGCTGGGAGCTCATTATACTATTCTCTCTGCTATTTTTGTTTGAAATTTTTGATAATAAAAGATAGAAAAAAAAATGCTGACAGAATCATATCACAGTATACTAAAAGAAAAAGGCCGAGATTCATCATAGATGGTAGAGATGGATCTATACTTCAAACTAAGGTGGTGAAAACCTAGGCTTTTTGTAAGGAAAGTCCTGAAGATAAATGAGAGGTGAGGTTAGCCAAGTAAAATACTAAATAAATGATTAACCTCAAAGCTTCAAACCCCAGGTACAAAAAAAATTATGATGTAGCTGCCACCATCCATCTGACTTACTATAATACTGGGAAGAGGGAATTTTTAAATGACTTAATTTTTGCACATGTGTGAATAGTCTAAGTCTTTTTACCAAGAAACAAAAATAACTATTCAATGTTTTAAAAATAGACGAAATAAAATACCAGAGTCTGTTGGAATGAAGCACATTGCCTTGGAAACTAGGAAGTTAACAACTGAACAAACACAAAGGAAGAATTCTATTATTAGCAAATGCCTATAACTCAAAAACACAGGTGGGGGATTATTACATGGTACCTACCTCACAAGTTGCTGTGAGGGTTAAATGAATTAAACTGTTCTTAGCACTTTACTTATGTAAAGTATGCTATGCTATGTGCTATGCCTGAGTTAGCTATCATTATTGGTAGTATTATTATTATGCTGATGTATCACTAATCATGTTTCTTTTAAAATGTTAGTATCCGTGATTTCACTTGGCTAAATTCAACCAGAATCTGGCTGTGCATTCCTGAGAGCAACTTACAACTTCCCTGGATTGAAGAGGGATGACTACTTACAGGCAGTTTCCTGAGACATTTAGTTACCCGATAAGTAATGATTTTATTCCCCAGTGGCCAACTGACTCTAGGAGGAGCAGAAAATGCTATACTTAAAACATCTTTCTCTGTTAACAGAGTTTTGGTATATATCTTAAACTAACTAAAACAAAAGACAAACTTACATGCACTCATAAACTGATGGTGAGCGAGGTAAATAAACCAACAAAAGTATACACCATTCTCATCTCCATAAACTTCAGTTATGGCTTAAAAGGATAGGACTGTAACTCTGGAACTACTTTACTTTTCTTCTTTTTAAATTTTATGTTTCCAAGTCCTATATAAAATTCTAACATTACTGAGGAATTGAAGAGAAAACTTTAGGGGCCTCACAGTTCCAGAGTCCAGTGTTACATACACATGTTTTTGGTTTTATGTTGTCAGTCATGGCTGAAAATGAAACAGTGATGAGGTTGAATAGAAAGTATGAGTTTCAGTAATAATGAGAGGAAAAAGAATTTCCCCAACTTAAACAGCCTTAACCTGATATCCAGACACACACTCCCCCATGCTTCCCATGCCCAGCCTCCTAGTCACTGTCAGCTGTACCCTGTGGGACAGGGCAAAGGAGTCTAAAAGCTGGGGTGGTGAAATCAACCTTAAGCCTACTTATTTCCAAGAAGTCCTTAGGTGTTTGTGATATAGCTATTCATAATGTCAGTAATGAATTTTCAATTTTTTACTAAAGTAATGATTTACTAATCACAAGTCTGTGATAGTACATGAGGCTGCTAACACCTAGTAACTAAAGAAGAATAGGAATGTTTAAGCCACACTGAAATACCTCTATATTGTATCATGAAATGCAGTTGTCATCCTGGCATTTCAGTTTATCCTGGAATGTAAATGGCAAATGTTTTCAGCTGTGCTGGCCTAAATTTAAAATTAAGATAAAGAAGGACTAAAATTACACCTGGATGAAATTCTATTTTAACTTTACAAATTAAGCAGAAAGCTTTAAAAATGTAGCCTCTTTCTCAAATTAGACAAAGAAGGGTCATAAATGTTTTCTTCACCAGGGTGACGGCTCAGCTGACAGTGACCCAGAAATTTACCTGAGGCCTATGTTGCCTACCAAGGCCACTGGATCAATGATGTAAGCAAAGACCTTTTCTCTGATGGGGTAACTACCTGGCAGTCAACCAGTGGGCAAAGACAGACAGTAACGTCAAAGCAACATTTTTCGGGATAAATTAATCTCAGTGGAAAAAGAAAATGTTCATGATGCATTACCTTATATTTTCCTTTAATAATGCCTTCAAACAATCTTTCCTTGGTTCCGTAAAAAGGCAAACAACCACTGAGCAGGATAAAAAGGATCACACCGCACCCCCAGACGTCTACAGGCTTTCCGTAAGGCTCTCTTTTGACCACTTCTGGTGCCATAAAATGAGGTGTTCCAACACGTCCTACATTTAAAACAACATTAAGGAAAAATGTTTACGTAAAATAAGATTTTCATATGAAAACTAAAAATAATAGAACAATAACAATCCAAATAAAAAGTTTACCAATACATATACTCTCACTACTTCTCCCCCTCCGCATAAAATCAAGTTCACACAGGTGAAAAAAATTACTTATCTAATCGTTTCCTGAAAATATTGAGCCCAGAATAGGTATTCTGTCTTATAACATTGGCACTCCCTATTGAATTCTGCATGCTACATAGTAAGTATTTATGTGGTTCTTACCTCATGAAGAAGTTTAAATTTTCTAATTCTCACATGGTTGAAAGTCATTAAATATATAGAGCAGAGGCAGGTGAAAGAGTCAACAGGCAGAGCCTGTAGCTGTCCAGGAAAGAGCTGGGAGGCCTGCCCTGGGCAGAGGCAGAGGCAGGGGAAAGGAGTGGAGGAGGGAGAAAGGTATGAAAAAAAATCTGTGGAAAAAAGATGACTTGACTGCCAAATGGAAATTCCCCAATGAAACCTAATGCTGAGAACTGTTATTTGAAATATGAATTTGACTCTGAAATCCTGTTCAGTTGATTTTATGGGTTAATTATAGCAATTAACAAGAGTAATATTTTGTTATAGTAGGAGTTTTTAGCTTCCTCCTAACATTAACATATGAAGAGAATGAAAGCAAATATTATATGGCATAAACAAAAGCAAAATTATGAAGCTCCTCCCATTCAATCCTCTTTGACTTTCATTTTTTTTAAACAGTTTTGTTTCTCTATCAAAAATTAGCTTTCTGTAAGGAATCTGATATCAGCTGTTTGCACATTCATAACTATCTTTAACTCAGTATCCCAAAAGAAGTCTTCTATTGTAGAATGAAAGGCTTGTACCCTGTTGGAAGATCACTGTGGGATGGGGCACTGCCCACTAGACTTGGCAGCTCTTCTAGATGTATGCAAGCCCAGTGACCGCCCTTCCTCCCTCTGTCTCTCTCTCTTTCATCACACTGAGTTCAGGATAATTTTTAGTTTGAAGATTGTGAAATACTTTATCTAGAACTCAGAACTGTGATTTTAAAAGACCTTAGAGATCTTCTGGTTCAGCTAGAGAGAATATATCAATTTCTGTTCATGATTATCAAACTCAGTTGGATGCAGAAAGATAAAAGAGCTCTTAGCTTGTGTATCAGGATGTACCTTTGCTGCAGATCATATGGTTTCCCTTCCTCTCCCCATAATAGAAAAGATTAAGTTCAGGGTTCCAGTAGTGAAAATATTTTCATTTAAAATGTACGATAGATCAGTGAAAACTATTGGCTGAAGGACCTGGCTAGAGAAATACTTTTATTTCTGTATTTGCTTCCTCAAGTAACATGAAGAAGCTAAGCCTTTTATACTTCATTAATAGCCTGGACAGGGAGGGGCCGCTGGAGAATTAGCCTTGTTCTGATGGACAAGAGCTAGCAGGAGTAGGGGAAACCAGTATCATTCAGGCTACTGGTACCAGGGTACCAGTCAGGTACCTGCTGACAGTTTGGATGATGCTTTGAAACTCAACTTGACTCCTATCACTTCCTGGGCCAAGCCACTCAAAATGGGGGCCTTACCCTGGGAATAATCAGAGCGACCATGGCCAGTCCCAGCCATCCTGAGAAGGTTCTTTCCCTTTAGCTAGACGAAGACTAGCCAATTCTGGAGAATTAATGTTCAATCTTCGGGAAGATGCCTGTCTTTTGGTTCAATAATTTGCTCATAGATGATGGGGGAAAACCACAGTAGAAAGAATGTAGAGGAATGCTCTTTTATTTCATGTAAATCAGTAGAAGGTAAAAAGGACTGGAGTTAATCTTTAATATATACCAACTTCCTAAAAATCCTTGTTTTTGCTGATACTTCTTCAGTGACCATTTCACTTTTAGGACTTAGACCACAAAATTTTAAGAAAAGGAAACAAATTAGCAAACTAAATTAAATGGCAGTTGGAGATATTTTGGACAAATATTTAAATGTTATATATTTTGACAATACAATAAAATCTTCCTACCTAGAATCTCAGAGGGAGAATTGTTCTGAATAGCTACTTTTGAAAATACATTGTGATTTGAATCTTTATGCACACAATCCTTTTCGCTTTAATAATTTTTTTGGAGATTCTATTTTCCCCAGGCTAGTCCCAAACTCCTGGGCTCAAGTGATCCTTCTGCCTTGGCCTCTCAAGTAGCTGGGATTACAGGTGTGAGTCACTGTGCCCGCCTTAGTTAAATAATGTTGTATGGCTTTCTACAATTTCCTGACTTCTTTTACACAGAATACTGCTCATAATTTAATCTTTTCTTGATGACTCAGAGTTGTCATTGTAGATATTGATTAAAGAACTATGCTATAGAACAGAAAGCACCCTCAGGAACTTCAGAGGCATGCAACAGTTGATTTCTTTCATATTAAAAGGCTGTTGTGCTTTCCAAGTTTTGGTGTCTGCTCAGTATATATCATATATATTTTTGTTAGGCTTTTATTTCTTTTCTCTCACTATGCTTTAGTTCTGCGTTCTCCTAATTTGTTGCTTTTATAATCTCCTATTAAGTAGAACCTGACTAGCAACCAGATTCCTTCATTTAATAGCAATTTCCTAAGTGCTTGCTAGGTCCTAGATACCCTCAGCTACAGTCCCCCTTACTCTTACAAATCACAGTCTTTGATGTAAGTCCCTGCATCCAATGCTACATGGAGGTATGTAGCCCAGATAGTTATGGGAATATAGAAGAGAAGGAATAGGGCTTTCCAACTCAGGATGGTGAAGATAAGCCTGCTTTAAAGAGGAGACAATTGTTAGCTCAGCCTTCCAGAACAATAGGAGTTAACCAGATAGATAAAATGACAAAAGGCACTCCAACTAGAAGGAATAGCATGTGCAAGGTATGAAGGAACACGAATCTATACAGCTTTTTAAAACATGGGAGCAAGTCAGCCTTAGAGAGTGTCTTTAGGTGCTCAATTGTGAGGAGCATGAGTGGATTTTTAAGGGTAGGAATAATTTTGCTGCTATTATAGTTATTTTCTAGGTTTCTAGTTGTATCCTGGATAAGTAAGTTTCCTAAATAGCTGAGTTTCAGGTAGGGGGAGGGTAAATATGTTTAAATGATTTTTATTATATGCAACATATAAAGAAATGAATTCCTTTCTATTTGGAGGACTAGGGATTGGGATTTCAAACTGACAGGAAAATGGCTTTCTGCTTTAAAGTTGATAAATAATTAAATGATTGGCAGAATTTTTTTCTTTTTTTTTTTTTGAGATAGGGTCTTGCTCTGTTGCTCAGGCTGGAGGGCAGTGGCAGGATCTCAACTCACTGCAGCCTCTGCCTCCCGGGTTCAAGCGATCCTCCCGCATAGCTGGGGCAAAGACTCTTGCCACCATGCCTGGCTAATTTTTGCATCTTTTTGTAGAGATGGGGTTTCGCCATGTTGCCCAGGCTGGTCTTGAACTCCTGGGATCAATTTGTCCGCCACAGCCTCCCAAAGTGCTGGAATTAGAGGCGTGAGGCACTGTGCCCAACCTTAATTAGCAAAATTTCAAAAGTACCTTAAACAGCAGAAAAGCTTTTTCTAAGAGAAATAATTTATCTTTTATTCATATTCTATTTTTTAAAACGTAACATTCGGCTGGGCGTGATGGCTCAAGCCTGTAATCCCAGCACTTTGAGAGGCCGAGATGGGCGGATCACGAAGTCAGGAGATCAAGACCATCCTGGCTAACACGGTGAAACCCCGTCTCTACTAAAAAATACAAAAAAAAACTAGCCGGGCGAGGTGGCGGGCGCCTGTAGTCCCAGCTACTCGGGAGGCTGAGGCAGGAGAATGGCGTGAACCCGGGAGGCGGAGCTTGCAGTGAGCCAAGATCGCACCACTGTACCTCCAGCCTGGGCGGCAGAGCGAGACTCTGTCTCAAAAACAAACAAACAAACAAAAAAAAACGTAACATTCAAAGTTATTTCAAGAATACAAAACAGGTGTGCTAAGAAATGACAATATTTTGACCATCAGGAAGTATTTTAATTCTAGAAGCATGGAGAAAAATCAGTTTTGAATACTGACACACCATGGGGTGGTGGGGGTGGGGGTTCAAAATTAGCTTTAAAAATAAACAATTTAGGTGAAAGGTTCATGGACTTTAGAAAAAGATTAATATGGAGAAAATGTCCAGGTAAACGTAATGCATCTATTTTTCCCCTTCAATCAAGATGTACAATAAAATACGAAGCCCATGACATTCTGAATACTAACAGGATGTAGATCCAGAGCAACAGAAACAAAGTAATTATATATGGCCACTATATAACATATAAAATAAATTCATTTCATTTCATCCCATTAACCTTGGGAATATAATCATCAGAAATTATTTGTTATAATTACATAGTCTTAACATAGAAATGATCTGTATAAGTACCACAATTGAGAGAGTTAGCTTAACAGCAACAATTGTTTAAAAAATAATTTAGGATTTTCACTTGATTACAAGATCGATATGAACCATCAGTGCTATGTAGTTGTCCAAAAAGCTAATGCAATTTGGGAAACCTGAGAGAAATTTAAGGCCCAGAACACAAAAAAGTGATAGCCCAATGCTCCTGTCCACTGGATCAGCTGTACTGTACCACCTGTAGTTAGAGTATTCAGTTCAGGCCCTGTACTTTGCCGATACTGAAGAGATTTTGAACCAGTTTATATGAAGAATGGCCAAATCACCATAGGGAAGTTAACTTGGATAAGACCTAGGTGGACATGGTAGTTGTCTACAAACAGATGAATGGTTATCATATGGAAGGATGAAAATTGTTCAGAGTGGTTTCAAAAGTCAGGATTAGGATGACTGGGTAGAAGTTACAGAAAGATGCAAAGATGAGCTTTTTAATACTTAAGGAGTTGTCCAAAAATTAAATGAACTGTCCTGGGATGTAGTGACTACTTTGCTCTCTGAGTTTAATACTAGAACTCAATCTTTTCTTGGGAATATTATGGAAGAATCCAATCATTAGATATAAGACTGGAGAAGTTAAGGCCCTTTGGAGTGCTGAGATTCTATGATTAAACTGTGCCTTACCCTTTGGTCAGTCTTCCAATCACTAACAGAAAGTTTTAAATTAGGGGAAAAAATTAGCATTCTTTGAAACTATACTCAGCTTGCAGTTTTGCACATTCTTGGAAATGATTAACTGGAAAAGAATGTGAAACTAAAAGAAAATTTGAATGTAATTTAATTTTAGAAGGCAATGTCGTGAAAAAATTATTTAAAGAATACAACTGTGGGCTGGGTACAGTGGCTCACACCTGTAATCCCAGCACTTTGGGAGGTTGAGGCAGGAGGATTGCTTAAGCCCAGGAGTTTGAAACCAGCCTGGGCAATGTAGTGAGACCTTGCCTCTACTAAAAATAAAAAAAGTTTGCCAGGTATGGTGGCACACGCCTATGATCCTAGCTACTTGGGAGGTTGAGGTGGGAGGATCACTTGAGCCTGGAAGGTCAAGGGTGCAGTGCAGGGTGCCATGATCATGCCACTGTGCGCTCCAGCCTGGGTGACAGAGCAAGACCTTGTCTGGAAAAAAAAAAAAATTACAACTATGACCAATGGCTCATTTTTCTGAAGATGGTCTATGTTGTTACTGCTTGAAGTTCTAGCTATAATGAACTGAGTTATATGAAATGTGCTGTGTAAGATTATTTTTGATATTTACAATTTGTAACTTTTTTCTTTTTATTCTGGCATGGGAATTTAAAAATTATGTTTTGCTTTGGCTAATAATAAAATCAGTGTGCATTCACATCTGCTTATTCTTTGCTAATATACAGACTGATGGCTTGAGCAGGATTCTTTGATAAATGGAAAAAAGAAAACAGTATGAAATTAAAAATTAGCCATCAGCGTAAACCAGGAAGTGGCTAATCTACACATTTTAGATTTGACTTCATTTGGCCAGTTCAACTTTAAAAGGCACTATGCTTCAAACTTATTTTCTTTGAACACTGTTTTAAACTCTTACAGTCTTTTAAGTACTGGAGGTACAAAGAGAAAAGAGTCTATTCTTAAGGGACTAAAATTCTAGTTATGACTACAGTTATTAAATTCAAAACTATCTGATGATGCTTTTTGGGGGTTGGGGTGGGGTGGAATGAGGTATGAAACACTGAGGTTGAGCTAATATGTAGCTTGAAAATTTTATACCAGCCTGAAGTGACCAGGTTTTGAAGACAAATTTTTTGTAAAGCAGTCTTACCTCCAGCTACAAGTCCAGACTCCCCTAATTGAATAGCTACCCCAAAGCCTCCAAGTTTAACAGGTGCCGAGTTTTCTTTTGAGGCGAGGAGAACACAGTGGGGCTGAAAAGAAAAACAGACGAACAAACAAACAAAAAACAAACCCGAAGATAAGGATTAATTGAAGATGAACAATTCAGTTTACATAAAACTAGATAACATGATAATAGAGAAACACTTTAAAAACTTTTGAATTATTTTGGATGCTTGAATTATTTGTCACATTCTCATGCCTGGCTGATTTCTCCAAATATATACCTGTTCCATCCAATGTTCTTTAGGAATTATTTGCTTGTAAGGTTAGAGTACAGTGCTAGGAATTACTAAGGAAGCATGGATGTTCAAGAAACACAGATACGTTTTTTTGCCTTACTACGCAATATTGTCTTCCTTTGAGTGACAGTCTAGATTTCTTTAAGAAAAAATATATTTTACACTTCTTTCAAAAATGTTTCTTGAAACCTCCGATTTTACCTACAGAGCCATTGTATCCTGGTTTTTATGGGATAGTCATGGCCCTTTCTTTCTCCAGCCTGCCCAGTCCTCTTTTCTTTGCTTTATTCATTCCACCCTTAAGTCAAGGAGTACTACATGGATGGGTCAGACTGAATGATTTTAATTAAGCCTTGTTCCCAGGGACTTCAATGCTCTTCCTGGCCATGTCTTCTCTGGACCTGCTTTTCCTTTCTGTGGGGGTGGGAGGTGAGAAAGAAGAAGGGGAAAGGAAACCACTTGCCTGATTCCTAGTCCAGAGCAAAGACATCCTCTCCCCAAGGGGTATCCTACTTGACCAGGGCTCCCTTATATCATATGTTTTGTGATAACAATGAGGGGTTCTTTGTAGCATGTTGTCCTCTGCATCTATTTCTTACTGGGACCTAGTTGGGGCTGGTGTAAGGAAAGAATTTCATCATGGAGCACTCTGGTCTCTGCTCAAATACTGTGCTCCCCAATATGACTAAAACTACATCTGACCGGCTCTCAAAACAGGGGCTAGTAAAAAAGGCAAGTCTCTTTAGTCATGGAAGACAAAAGGTTTTTAAAAATTATCTCCTATACTTTCTCATTCATAAAAGGACACAGTTTTAGCCAACATAATAGGTATGAAAAAAAGTGTGCAATCATACTGAGCTGGTACACCTGCATTTGATGATGACACACAGGTGGGAGGAATCCTTACTCTGCCCAATGAAAGCATCAGAATTCTACTTTGGAAGTTATTCTTTCTGTCCAAAGAAGTTTAAAGACTTTTACAATAGTCTAGCACAAAGAGAGATGAGCCAGGAAATATAAGTGTGTATGTGAGAGCCAGAGAAAGAAGGAAGACAAGTATACAAATGAATAGTGAGCAAACCACAGCATGACACAGAGTAGCAAGAAGAGTCTATGGGAGAGCAGGCAAACCTCTATAGAAATCAACTGATAGACTGCTGTTAGTTAGAACTTTCTGTTGGTTCAAAGAGAGAACAATGACAACAGACTAAGATGGCAATACCCCTAGCATGATTCTAGTATGGGATACAGCAAGTGAGCAAGCCTAGAAAAGAATGAACATGATACAGAAGAAACAAATGCAAACTAGACTCCAACAGGGTCTTCTGGCCATGCCTGTGTAAGTGTTATCACCTTAGGAAGGAGTAGTAGAAGCTTAAATCAGAACTCCAAAGTATGTATACCCTTAACAGTGTGTTGATGATGTTTATGCTTAAGTTAATGTTACAAGGGAATCTATATAATTCTCCTCTGTGTAGATTCAGTCATTCTCAAATCCTTAAATAAGACAAGTTATAAAATTTGAACTTAATTAAGTTAAATTAATTTATGTTTAAAAAGAGATGGGGTCTTGATATGTTGCCTAGGCTGGTCTTGAACTCCTGGCCTCAAGTGATCCTCTCACCTTGGCCTCCCAAAGTGCCCAGATTACAGGCATGAGCCACTGTGCCTGGCCTAAAGAGTTGAATTTAAGAAAGAAAATAGAGCCATAGGCCGGGCGCGATGGCTCAAGCCTGTAATCCCAGCACTTTGGGAGGCCGAGACGGGCGGATCACGAGGTCAGGAGAGCAAGACCATCCTGGCTAACATGGTGAAACCCCATGTCTACTAAAAAAAAAAAAAAAAAAAAAAAAAAAACTAGCCGGGCGAGGTGTAGTCCCAGCTACTTGGAAGTCTGAGGCAGGAGAATGGCATAAACCCGGGAGGTGGAGCTTGCAGTGAACTGAGATCCGGCCACTGCACTCCAGCCTGGGCGACAGAGCGAGACTCCGTCTCAAAAAAAACAAAGCAAAACAAAACAAAACGAAAAAGAAAATAGAGCCATAAATGCAAATTAATAGAATATAAAGCCAGGTAGTATTACTTGTTAGGAAGTAAAATTAAGCTGGTAAGGAGGTGTTATAGGCATGGGGACTAGGGAACTGCTAGTTTAGTTGGGGTCAGAGAAGGCACCTCTAATGGGTAATATCTGAACAGAGACCAGAATGAAGTGAAAAAGCAAGTCACATGGAAGCAAGTTCCAGGTGAGAAGAACAGCCAATACAAAGGCCCACAGGAATAAGGAGGGTTGTTTGGAGAAGAAGAAAGAAGCCGGTGTGTCTGGAAAGGCATGAGAGCAAGGGGCAGAGTGGTGGGAAATGTGATCTGAGGGATGATCAAAGGTATAGGGCCTTGAAACTGTGGTGAGAACTCTGGGTTTTATGTTGAGCGAGATGGGAAATCACCATAAGGTTTTGAAAAGGGGAGTACTATCATCAGTTTTAGGTTTTAAAAGGATCACTCTGGCTGCTGTGTGAAGAGATTGTGAAGAAACAGGGAAAAAGGAGACCAATTAAGAGGCTACTGCAGTTGCCCAGGGAAGAGAAGATGGTGACTTGGACTAGACTAGAGTGACAGAAGCAGAGATGATGAGAAGTAGTCAAATTCAGTTTATGTTCTAAAGGTAAAGCTGACAGGAATTGCTATTGAATATGAGCGTGAGAGAAAGACACAAGTCAATTATAACAATTACGCTTCTGGTCTGAGCAACTGAGTGAAAATGAAGATGCCATTTACTGAACCGGGGAACACTGAGGGAGGGGTTTGTAAGGTGGATCAAGAATTTGGTTTCAGGCTGGGTGTGGTGGCTCACACCTGTAATCCTAGCACTTTGGGAAGCCAAGGCAGGAAGACTGCTTGAGCCCAGGAGTTTCAGACCAGCCTGGGCAACATGGCAAAATCCCATCTCTGTTTTATAAAAAATGAAAAAAAAAAAAAAAAAGAATTTGGTTTCATACATATTGAGTGTGAGATTTTATAAGATGAGATTAAGGGGAGTCTGGGATTAGAGGTGTAAATTTGGGAATCAACAGTACATAGATGATATTTACAGCCAAGGTAATGAATGAAATTGCTTAGGAAGTCATAGAGAAGAGTCAGAGGATTGAGTCCTAGTGCACACCAATATTTGAAGGGTCAGAAGATGAAAAAATCTAGAAAAGAAAACAAGGTCTAGACAGTGAAGCAGGAGGAAAATCAGTTTGGTATCCTGAAATCAAGTGAAGAAACTTTTTCAAGTAGGAATGATTAGTAGTAATCAATGTTACTAAAGTCATTTAAAATGAGAACTGAGAACTGACCATTAGATTTGGCAATTTGGAAGTCACTGGTGACCTTGATAAGAGTGGTTTTGGTGGCATGATGGAGGCAAAAATCCCCATTGGACTAGGTTCAGGAGAGAATGGGAGGAGATAATGTAGCGACAGTAAACACAGATATCTTTCACAGTCTTCCTGTAAAAATAGAGAAATGGGATGTAGAAGAAAGTGTGAAGCTGAGGATGCTTCTTTTTAACATTTACAAATGGAGAAAATAGATTAATAAACTTCCATGTATCTATCACCCAGCTTTGGCAATTACTGACATTCTTTCAGCTCCTCCCCTGGCCCGCTGGGATGTATGGGCAGCTTGCCCATCTCCAGGCAAAAATAAAACAGAAATAAACAAATGAAAAACCCCAAAACAAAGACATTCTTTCATTTTTGCTTCACCTATCCCCAACTGTTTACTTTTTGTCCCCAGAAGTATTTTAACATAAATGTAATTTAACCTGTTAATAGTTCAGTACGTCTAACACAGGACTTAAAAATAACCATAATATTGGGCCGGGTGCAGTGGCTCACACCTGTAATCCCAGCACTTTGGGAGGCCGAGGCAGGCGGATCACAAGGTCAGGAGATTGAGACCATCCTGGCTAACACAGTGAAACCCACAGTGAAACCCCGTCTCTACTAAAAATACAAAAAATTAGCCGGGTGTGGTGGTGGGCACTTGTAGTCCCAGCTACTCGGGAGGCTGAGGCAGGAGAATGGCGTGAACCCGGGAGGTGGAGCTTGCAGTGAGCCGAGATCGTGCCACTGCACTCCAGCCTGGGCGACAGAGTGAGACTCCATCTCAAAACAAACAAACAAACAAACAAAAAAACACAAAAAACCCCCCCAAAACCCATAATATCATTATTAAGTCCAAAAAAATGAGTAATACTTCTTTAGTATCATCTAATACCCAGTCCACATTCAGTTTTCCTTGACTGTCTCAAAAATGTCTTTTCTCTACCAGTAACTTGAAGAAGTAGAAGAGACTAAAAAAAGAAGAAAAGTCTTATTACGGTTGGTTAGTTCTACACAGGATCCAAGGTCTATACATTGCATTTGATGACTATGTCTTGTGAGTGTCTCTTACTCTGTAACAGATCCCCTTCCTTATGCTTTTTTTTTTCAATGTTCATGCCATTGATTTGTTAAGATACTAGGTAATTTTTCCTGTGGAATCCCCCACAATCTGTACTTGGCTAATGGTACCACATGGTATTATTTAATGTTCTTTACTCTCCTGTATTTCCTGTAAATTTGTAGTTAGATCTAGAATCTTGATTAGATTCAGATTCAATTTTAGTTTTATGCACTAATACTTCACAGGTGATATATCTATTGTATTGCATCAGGAAGAACATAGAACCTGGCTATCCTACTTTTAGTGACAGGATTGAGCAGTGGGTTCAGGTGTTGCAAGATTCACCATCAACTTTTCACTTAGTGATGTGAGTGGATGTTGATGCCTAGACCCATAATTAGAGGTTCCAAGATGGAGGTTTTCTTCAACATTTTGTTATGAAAACTATCAAACATATAGAAAATAGAAAGAATTATATTGTAAAGAGTCACCTAGATTCTACAATTAAATATTGTTACATTTGCTTTATCAGATGTCTATCTCTTTATCCTTCTATCCATCTTACTTTTTACTACATCTTAGCACACATATCATTGAAATGTAATATTTGTTTAAAATTATGCCTCTACTTTAAAAAAAAAAAAGCCAGGTTTGGTGGTGTGCACCTGTGGTCCCAGTAAGTTGGGAGGCTGAGGAAGGAGGATCACTGGAGCCTGGGAGCTTAAGATTGCAGTGAACCGCAGTTGTGCCACTGCACCCCTGCCTGGGTGACAGCAAGACCCTGTCTCTTAAAACTTCTATAAAAAGTTAAAAAAAAGTAAAGTTATGTTTAAGGTAAAAAATGTATATACTGTGAAATGCACAAAAGCGTACCATTAGGGTTTTGATGAACTGCATACATTTGTGTAACCCAAATCCCTAAAAAAATTCATTATCCCACAAACCTCCCTCTCTCATCCCCTTCCCATTCAATCTCTGCTGCCATCTCCCCCAGTGCAAACCACTACTCTGATATTTTTTCACCATAGGTTTGTTTTGCCTATATTAGAACTTGATAGACACAAAACCATAAGTATGTATTCTTTTATGTAAGGCTTCTATCATTCAGCATGTTCTGAGATTCATCCACTTTGTTGTGATCAGTAGTTCATTTCTTTTTACTATTGCATAAGTATTCCATTGTACGAATATATCAGTTTGTCCATTCTCCTGTTGACAGACATTTGGGCTATTTCTAGTTTTTGGATATTACGAATAAAGCTGTTATAATTTATTTCCAGAATACCAAGTTAGTTTCTAGGCAACCTCCAAAGGTGACTGATCAGGTTTTTCCTTTTTTTTTTTTATGAACTTACAGATTTTTATATATTTAATGTGTTTTAATCAATTGCTGCCTTTACAAATTTTTGTGCTCAAATTGTCCCATTTTAGGCCAGTGGGAGCCCTTTTAAGTCAGTTCTTTTGTATTTTTGTAAGACTCCAGGAGTCTGATAACTTCCTTGCTTTCAGTCACAGGAGGATGTTCCAGGCTTGTCATGTCCATTTCTTGCCCAGATCTGGAATCAGCCATTTCTCTTAAGTAGCCCTGTTTCTTTTTAGTGCGAAAAAGGATTTAAATCCATGATGTGGGCTGGGCGCGGTGTCTCATGCCTGTAATCCCAGCACTTTGGGAGGCCGAGGCGGGTGGATAACTTGAGGTCAGGAGTTCAAGACCAGGCCGGCCAACCTTGTCCCTACTAAAAATACAAAAATTAGCTAGGCGTGGTGGCACACGTGTGTAATTCCAGCTACTAGAGAGGCTGAGGCAGTAGCTTCACTTGAACTCAGTGAGCTAAGATCACGCCACTGCACTCCAGCCTGGGTGACAGAGCAAGATCTTGTCCCCCCGCCCCCCCCCCCAAAAAAAAAATTGGCTGGGTGCAGTGGATCATGCCTGTAATCCCAGCACTTTGGGAGGTCGAGGTGGGTGGATCACGAGGTCAAGAGATCGAGACCATCCTGGCCAACATGGTGAAACCCGGTCTCTACTAAAAATACAAAAATTAGCTGGTGTGGTGGCATGCACCTGTAGTCCCAGCTACTCGGGAGGCTGAGGCAGGAGAATCACTTGAACCCGGGAGGCGGAGGTTGCAGTGAGCCAAGATCGCGCCACTGCACTCCAGCCTGGTGACAGAGCGAGACTCTGTCTCAAAATAATAATAAAAATAAACATAAAATAAAAAATATAAATAAATCCATGATATGGGTACTAGGCATATTATTTTTACTGGGTTATTATTACTTTGGCTCTTCAGTGGACAGTGCTGAAAAAAGAATGCATTTTTTTAGGAGAAAAATAAACCATGCCGGGTGCAGTGGCTCACGTCTGTAATCTCAGCAATTTGGGAGGCTGAGGTGGGAGGATCACCTGAGGTTGGGAGTTCAAAACCAGCCTGACCAACATGGAGAAACCCCGTCTCTACTAAAAAAACAAAATTAGCTGGGTGTGGTGGTGCATGCCTGTAATCCCAGCTACTCAGGAGGCTGAGGCAGGAGAATTCCTTGAATCCGGGAGGCAGAGGTTGTGGTGAGCCAAGATCATGCCATTGCACTCTAGCTTGGGCAACAAGAGCGAAACTCTGTCTCAACAAATAAATAAATAAATAAATAAATAAATAAATAAATAAATAAATCAACCAACCAACCAACCAACCAACCAACCACAAGTTCATACTGGTATTTCTTCCTATTCAATTATAGCGTTTTTACTTTAATTCTTTGATTTGGCAAGTACAGTTGACCATTGAACATGGGTTTGAACTGTGTGGGTCCACTTATACATGGATTGTTTTCAATAAAATATATTGAATTTTTTTTTGGAGATTCGTAACAATTTGAAAAAAAACTCGTGGACCAACCATGTTGCCTAGAACTATTTTAAAAATTAAGAAAAAGGTGAAGGATGACTTCTGGAATAAAAAATTAAGAAAAAGCTGTATCATAAATGCATAAAATACATTTAGATACTAATTTATTATTTAGTACCATAAAAAGGTACACAAATCTATTATAAAGAGTTAAAATGTATCAAAGCTTACACCTACACAGACTGTAAATGGTGCCATTCACAGTCAAATGTGAACAAATGCAAAGATGCAATATTAAATCATAACCATAAAATTAACTGTAGTACGTATTATACTACTGTAATAATTTCACAGCTCCCTCCTATCGCTATTGCAGTGAGCTCAAGTCTTGCAAGTATTCACCTAATATGTTGTGTGATGCTACTTATCTCTGCTTGAGCAGTTCATCTCTCCAATAAATTGCATATCACAGTAAAAGTGATCTCACAGTTCTCACATTATTTTCATTGTGTTTAGTGCAATACCCTAAACCATAGGATCCATACAAAGTGCCACTGGTGATACTAGAAGTTCTCCTAAGAAACAGAGGAAAGTCATGACATTACAAGAAAAGGTAGGCTGCAGCTGAGGTCAGGAGTTCGAGACCAGCCTGGCCAACATGATGAAACCCCATCTCTACTAAAAGTATAAAAATTAGCCGGGCATGGTGGCAGGTGCCTGTAAATCCCAGCTACTCAGTAGGCTGAGGTGGGAGAACTGCTTGAACCTGGGAGGCGGAGGTTGCAGTGAGCCGAGATCGCACCACTGCACTCCAGCCTGGGTGATAAGAGTGAGACTCCATCTCAAAAAAAAAAAAAAAAAAGAAAAGAAAAGAAAAAAAGAAAAAGCTGAATTGCTTGATATGTACTGTAGACTGAGGTCTGCAACTGCAATTGGCTGCCATCTCAAGATAAATGAATCCAACATAAGGACCATTGTAATAAAAAAAAAAAAAGGAAATTCATGAAGCTGCTCCTGCAGCTACACCAGTAGGTGCTAAAATCTTGCACTTTTTGTGAAATACCTTTTTAAGTAGTACTGAAAATGCAGCTTTTATGTGGGTGCAGGATTGATATAAGAAAGGTATATCTATAGATTCTAACATAATTTGAGAAAAAGCGAAATAGCAACTTAAAGCAAAAAGAAGGTGAAGGGGTCAGGTGTGGTGGCTCATGCCTATAATCCCAGTACTTTGAGAGGCTGCAGTGGGCAGATTACTTGAGTCGAGGACTTTGAGACCAGCATGGGCAGCATGGCGAAACCTTATCTCTACTACAAACACAAAAATTAGCCCAGCATGGTAGCGCGTGCCTGTAGTTCCAGCTACTCAGGAGGCTGAGGCGGGAAAATTGCTTAAACCCAAGAGGCTGACACTACACTCTAGCCTGGGCGACAGAACAAGACTGTCTCAGGAAAAAAAAAAAAAAAAGTGAAGGATCTAAAAGCTGGAGAATGCAATGATGGCAAAAGACGGTTTGATAATTTTTTTTTTTTTTTTTTTAAGAGACAGGGTCTCACTCTGTCACCCAGGCTGGAGTGCAGTGGTGCAATCATAGCTTACTGTAGCCTTGAACTCCTGGGCTCAAGCGATCCTCCTGCCTCAGTCACCACAGAAGCTGGCACTACAGGTGTGTGCCACCATGCCTAGCTAATTAAAAACTTTTTTTTTTTTTGGGTAGAGTGTCTCATTATGTTGCCCAAGGTCATCTCAAACTCCTGGCCTCAAGTGAGGCAGATAGGCTGACTCTACTGTTTTGTGCAAATGCAGCTGGAATTATATCAGGACTATGCTTATTAGAGTTAGCGTATCCCTTCCTGCCTTAAATCTTGGTGCTTGCTTCTGTTCCTTATTAATAGATATCTTTTGTGGCATTTTTTCCCCCCCAGAATAGGGCACTTTTCATCCATATTAACAGCCTGTTCAGGCAGATATTGTTCCTCTTCAATAATTTTCTGAATGGCATCTGAGAACTCATCTGCTGCCTCTTTGTTGACAAAAACGGATCCTCCTGTTATGTTGACATTATTTAATTTTAATTTATTTTCACAGGTGGGGGTCTCACTCTGTTGCCCAGGCTGGAGCACAGTGGCTATTCACAGGCACAATCCCACTACTGATCAGCACAGGAGTTTTGACCTGCTCCGCTGACAACCTGGGCCAGTTCACACTCCTCCTTAAGCAAGTTGGTGGTACCCCCCTCCTGGGAGATCATATTGATGCCAAACTTCATGTGGACACCTGATTGGGATAATGCACCACATCCCAGAACTCCTGGGCTCAAGCGAACCTCTTGCCTCAGATTCCTGATTAGCTGGGACTACAGGCATGTGCCACTGTATCCTGACATCTTGACTTTTTTTTTTTTTTTTTGAGACGGAGTCTTGCTCTGTCGCCCAGGCTGGAGTGCAGTGGCGCAATCTCGGCTCACTGCAAGCTCCGCCTCCCGGGTTTACGCCATTCTCCTGCCACAGTTACCCGAGTAGCTTGGACTACAGGCGCCCGCCACCATGCCCGGCTAATTTTTTTGTATTTTTTGTAGAGACGGGGTTTCACCATGTTAGCCAGGATGGTCTCGATCTCCTGGCCTCGTGATCCTCCCGCCTCGGCTTCCAAAGTGCTGGGATGACAGGCTTGAGCCACCGCGTCTGGCCCGACATCTTGACATTTTTAAAGCCAAACCTCTTTCTATAATTATCAAACCGGCTGGGAGTGGTGGCTCATGCCTATGATCCCAGTGCTTTGGAAGGTCGAGGTGGGAGGATCACTTGAGGCTCCCTTGATGCATGTCACACAAAATATGTGTTAATCAACTATGTTATTGGTAAAGCTTCCGGGAGTAGTTAAGTTTTGGGGGAGTCAAAAGTTATGCATGGATTTTCAACTGTGCAGGGATCAGTACCCCTAACCCCCATGTTGTTCAAGGGTCAACTGTAATCTTGGTACCTAATGATACTAACATAATTACTCATTTGCTTTGTGCTTCAGAATGTGTGTGTGTGTGTGAGTTTTAAAATAATAGTAATACCTACATTATCAATAACACCACCACTGAAGGCTGTTTAAGATTTTGTGGTTCTTTTTGTCCTTAAGATATATCCCACTAGATATGCCCGGTCAAAATACCCTTTTACTACTGAGTAAAGTAAGAATCCATGAGTCTATGCTGATGTAAATAAATAAACAAATAAATGAATGGGGAAGGAGGAAAAGTTTTAAGTAGAAAATCAAATGTAGAAGAAATGCTGGAATCTGGCAGTTTTCAATATCATAACTGATTCAGGTAAGAATCATCAAGGATGCTAACTTGTGGGTGAAAGTTTGAAGAGTGGTAAGATATTTATGTAATCTCTAAATATCTCCCTACAGGATACTTATTAATTACAAATGGGAAACTAGTAATTTTACAGGGGAGAAACCCAGCAGAAACTAGCAAAGTTAACACTACTTCTAATGGGACTGATTGATAGCATGTGCTTCCTGATATGATGCATTGAGAACTTGGCAACACTGCTGTGGTATTCCTGCCAAAGTACATAACCAGATCTAATCATGAAGGAACACTGGGCAAACCCAAAGAGGGACATTCTAGAAAGTAACTGGCCTATATTCTTCAAATACAGTTCCAGGTTAAAGTGATTAAAGGAGACTGAAAAGATAGATCTTGTTTTTAATATATATATATATTTTTGAGACAGGGTCTCACTCTGTCACCCAGGCTGGAGTGCAGTGGCATGATCTCTGCTCACTGCAACCTCCACCTCCTGAGTTCAAGCGATTCTTGTGCCTCAGCCTCCCAAGTAGCTGGGGTTACAGGAGTGCGCCACCATGCCGGACTAATTTTTTTTGCATTTTTGGTAGAGACAGCGTTTTGGCATGTTGACCAGGCTGGTCTCGAACTCCTGGCCTCAAGTGATCTGCCCGCCTCATCCTCCGAAAGTGCTGGGATAACAGGTGTGAGCCACTGTGCCCGGTTTGTTTTTATTTGTTAGAAAGGATATTACTAGGACAACTGATGAAATTGAAACAAGGTCTGTAGAATACATAATGATATTAGGTCAATATAAATTATCTAATTTTGATAACTGTACTGCAGCTATGTAAAAGAATTCCTTATTTTTAGGAAATATGTAAATGGATAAGAGTGAGAGATTGAGAAGGATTAAACAAATGAAAAAAAAATGTTAACATAGAGAATCTGAGTAAAAGGTATCTAGAATCCTCATACTTGTTCTCATAACTTTTCTGTAAGTCTAAAATTATGTAAAAACAAAACAAAAACCCCTACCCTATTTTAAAGTTACTAAAAATAGTAACTATTTTAAAGTTACTAAAAATAACTCCTTGTGGTTTTGCTTTCACTTTGCAATAGAGCAAAGTTCTTTTGTTTTCATTAGATTTTGCCTTAATTTGGTGTTTTAATTATATAAAACATGTACATACGTTCTAAAGTACAAACTGTAAAACATACTATTCAGAGAGGTCTAGCTTTTGCACTCTTCCCCCACTCCCAATCTTTTCTTCACCACTGGTAACTATTTTTATTAGTTTTCAGTTTATCCTTCAATTTTTTAAAAATAAGAAAATACGCACAAATATTCAAAATTTCCACATAACAATATATTCTATAGGTAATTCCATTGCAGTACCTAGAGCTTTTTTGTGGAGGTTTTTAAATTTTTAATTTTATTTATTTTGAGACAGGGTCTCACTATGTCGCCCAGGCTGGAGTGCAGTGGCACGATCATGGCTCACTGCAGCCTCCAACTCCTGGGGCTTAAGCCAACCTCTTGCCTCAGCCTCCTGAGTAGCTGGGACTACAGGTACGTGCCACCACACCTGGCTAATTTTTGTGGTTTTTTGTAAAGGTAGGGTTTCGCCATGTTGCCCAGGCTGGTCTCGAACTCCTGAGCTCAAGGGATCTGCCCACCTCAGCTGGCCAAAGTGCTGGGATTACAAGCATGAAACACTGTGCCCGGCTTTTGTTTCTTAAAGAGAGACATTTGTATATACTAGCAGAGGTGGACACTGGAAGACAATAAAGTTCTCTTCCGAGTGCTTCTATTTTCTTGGTGAAATAAAAAGCGGTCACCAGGTGGGAGTGAGGAAGGAGGGGGGTTCCTGGCAGTCTGAGAAGAGTACAGGTGTGAAAAAGTATTTTCAAGGAATAGGAGAATGAACTGATTAAACAGTGGTCCTCAAACCTTAGCATCAGAATCACACAGGTTGCTGAGCCCCATCCCCAGAATTTCTGGCTCACAGGTCTGGGATGAGGTCAGGAATATGCATTTTTTTCTTTTTTTTTTTTTGAGATGGAGTCTTGATCTGTCACCCAGGCTGGAGTGCAACGGTGCGATCTCAGCTCACTGCAACTTCTGCCTCCCAGGTTCAAGCGATTCTCCTGCCTCAGCCTCCTGAGTAACTGGGATTACAGGCGCGTGCCGCCACACCCGGCTAATTTTTGTATTTTTAGTAGAGACGGGGTTGCACCATGTTGGTCAGGCTGGTCTTGAACTCCTGACCTGAGGTGATCTGCCCACCTTGGCCTCCCAAAGTGCTGGGATTATAGGCATGAGCCACTACACTCAGCCTTTTTTTTTTTTCTTTTCTTTTTTTTTTTTTTTAGGGACAAGGTTTTGCTATGTTGCCCAGGCTAGACTCAAACTCTTAGGCTCAAGTACTCCTCCCATCTCAGCCTCCCAAATAGCTGGAACTACAGGCGTGCGCCACCATGCCCAGCTAAGAACATATATTTCTAACAAGCTTCTGAGTGATGTTGATGCAACTCGTTTGGGACCTGTTTTGAGAACCACTGGACTAAGGAAATATACCAGGATTGTTGGCAGCCCAGGGGCCCACTTGAGGTTTGTAGTCATGAATTTGAAGCGAGACCAATCAGCATCATTGAATGTTTGTATCCAGCAGTCTTCATTTTAGATGGCAAGGTTCAGGCCTGGAGTAGGTGGTGAGCTGAATTTAACCGGGGTTGGGATTTAAAGAGAACGGTGATATCAGTAATAGATGGCACCAAACAAGCGTATACATTTATTCTTTTCTACTTCTATCTTTATATAAATAAATACCTTACAATCTCAACAAGAGAAAGAGGAAGCGTGAAGGGAAAAGGACATATCGAAAATGAGCTAAGAACACAGAGACAAACCAGAAAATCCAGAATGAACAGGAAAAAGCATATATAAAGAAATAGCTAGAAAAAGATTATACTCAAATCTGGTGGTAGCTGTGTTGACTCACATTGAGGAGAAAATGTGGTCACAATATGAGGAAACTGAAGATTAAAACAATTAGTATTTTGAAAAGGGTTGGCTTAGGTGTAGGAAAATAATACAGAAAAAAATATATTCATACTAGATTATATGAAATAGAATGCACATAGGTAAATGCCTATTTAGTCATTAAAAAATTCCTGATAGGATCTTGAAGAGATATATGCATACTCATGCTCACTGCAGCATTATTCACATTAGTCAAGAGGTGGAAGCAACCAAAAACTCCATCAACAGATGAATGCATAAGGAAAATGTGGTGCATATACAGTGGAATATAATGCAGTTTGATAAAAGAAGGAAATCCTGTAACATGCTGCAACACAGATGAACCTCGAGGATATGACACTAAGTGAAATAAACCTGTCACAAAAGGACAAATACTGTGTGATTCCATTCATATGAAGTATCCAAAATAGTCAAAATCAATGAAACACAAATCATGATTGTAAGGGCAGTGGAAGAGGAGAGAAATAGTTTAGTGGCAAAGGGTTTTAGTTGTGCAAGACGAAAAACTTCTAGAAACTGTTGCACAACAATGTGAATATACTTAACACTATTGAATTGTACACTTAAAAATGGTTAAGATGGGGCTGGGCACGATGGCTCATGCCTGTAATCACAGCACTTAGGGAGGCTGATGTGGGTGGATCATTTGAGGTCAGGAGTTCGAGACTAGCCTGACCAACATGGCAAAACCCCGTCTCTATTAAAAATACAAAAATTAGCCAGGGATGGTGGTGCATGTCTGTAATCCCAGCTACTCAGGAGGCTGAGGCAGAAGAATAGCTGGAACCTAGGAGGCAGAGGTTGCAGTGAGCTGAGATCGTGCCACTGTACTCCAGCCTGGGCGACAAGAGCGAAACTCCGTCTCAAAAAAAAAAAAAAGGTTAAGATGGTAAATCTAATGTTACATATTGTACCACAATAAAAGAAAATCCTGCCAGACCAATACAGTAACCACCTTCCTTCTCAGAGGTTCTGAGGGGAAGTAAGAGCTACAAAACATTTTTATTCTAGCAATTTAAAAATATCCTGTCCCATATATCATATTTACAACAAACAAAAAGCTCTGGAGAATATAATGTTCAGAAGAGTGTACCCAGAAATAATTAGAATGTTAGATACAGCCCAATGAGTCAAATATTTAGTGTAAACAAAGCCGCAGGACAACACTTATGGGGAGAATGAAAACTAACTCTTCTTCATTTCAAATGGCAACAAAAAAAGGGAAATAACACTAAACTGCACGGCCAGCAGTTACAAAGATGGACAGATAGTGGTTAAATTTTGGACTAGCATCAAAACCAAAACTGCAGAATCCCATCATTATTTTGCTTAAAATACAGGTGATGTTTTAATTTGCTTGGAGAGTTTATCATAGTGATAAAAAGGGGAGACCACCATTAGAAATCTCATCTAGTCCTAATAACACAAGACTGTTTTAGCAAAGGTCTTAAAGGAATACATGGAAATATGCTAAAATAATGTACAAATGAAGTAAAACTTAAAAAAGAGTAAAATAATTCATCACTAATGTTATTATAATTCAATAAAGGAATGCCACTTTATCTGAATAACTTAATTTCTAAAACAAATCCAAAAAGAAATAGAAATTCAGTGCTTGTGCTTTGAAAGTCCATATAGCATATTATGTATCATTTCTTACAAAAAATAGAAAATACATATTTCTGCTTAGAATTTATAAAGCTTTTAAATTTTGGGTGGGGGAGGGAAACTTTCCACAGTTATCAAGTTGGAAGGTATTTATAAAAAAGATATAAATAATTTCCTAAAGTTCAGTGTTGCTTGAGCTTAAAATTGTTCCATGGTGGCAGGGCTTTTTAATATTTTCAAAAGGAATCTGAGAGTTGTCATAATGAAAAAAGAAACAAAAAAAAGAAGGGGAAAAAAAAAAACCCTGCCACCACATGTGAACATAAAAAAGAAGAGAACCCCAACCAATTGCACCACGACCGGATGGAAGAGCCCAGCTGACACAACCAAGACGAGTCTCAGTGTCTAGGGAAGCTTAGGGTTCAGCTCCTTTTACTTCAGGCGAACCTGAACTGTGAGTATTGATTTCAGCTCTATAAATGAACCTTTATTTCAGCTAAAATTTGATTATCTGAACATTCAAAGTGAAACGTGATTCATGGTGATAAGGCTACTGTAATGTCAGCAGTTCTTTGCTTTTAGAACTACTGAGTAAATTGCTTGAATGACGCCTCTGCCTTGATTTCAAATGAGACTGCCTTTTTAGTTATTTTAAGTACTTTAAGACATTCAAGGTATTTAAGCTCCTACTGCCAATATAGTCACATTGTTGATACTGCATTTGGATACTGCCATCAAGATTTGCAGATCTACTTGCATGAATTAAAATTATTTTCATATGCAATACATTTTATTTCTAATGTATTATATATTATAACTTATTGACTTTATTAAGTTATGCTGTCTCCCTATTTTCTATTACTATCTTTTCTTTATTATATTATTACTACTTTATAGTATTACCAAACCATATAACATTTAAGTTTGGTGTTTCAGAAGTAAATAAGGTGAATATTAGATAAGAGAGAAAGCAAAATATGCTTTAGTTCAAATAATAATTTTTAAAAATGTGTTTTTTATGGACACAGTTAAATTTGTAACAAAACCTAACACATTACTAATAGTATTATTTCTAAAGTAATATGTTTTCAATTTTCATTTTGTATACAGCAGTTAACGCAATTTTGAAGCATGCCCTGAATAGATTCAGTCATTATCAAGTCAAACTAAAAACGGTGAAAGGTTGCGACTATTACCAAATAGGTATGTATTTCAACATAGCAATGTGATATTTTCACAAACATACCCAAACTGCATTTTAAAAGCTTCTGCTCATCTGGAGTCACAGTGGAATCTGTTGGGTCCTGCCCTCTGGGTCCAGTACTCCTACATGAGCCAGTTGAAAAAAAAACTGCAGGAGTAGGTGGTGGTGCGAGGGTACAATGCGCTAAACTATGTTTTTGAACTTGTGAATAGGATTTGCCACGTAACAACATTTAAAAAACATTATCCACTATTACAAAACTATTGTGACCACTTCAATATAGCACATGGGTCACAAGCAATGTCCACTGGGAAATTAATCCCCTATGTAAACACAGTGGTTTGTTTCTTATCTTCACAAGCAATTCTTAACATATCAAACAAGTAAATTTAAAAGTATCAATAAATAGCCTTATATAGTGAATGACATTGTAATGTACCAACCAACTTCAAAGGAGAAAAAAAAAACCAGTCACCAAGTTTAAAACAGAATCTAATTGTGATTTTTAATTAAAAAAAATTTTTTTTTTTGAGACAGACTCTCGTTCTGTTGCCCAGGCTAGAGTGCAGTGGCATGCACAGCTCACCGCAGCCTCTGTCTCCCGGGTTCAAGCAATTCTCCAGCCTTAGCCTGTGGAGTAGCTGGGACTACAGGTGCGTGCCACCACGCCCTGCTAATTTTTTTTTTTTTTGGTATTGTTAGTAGAGGCGGGGTTTCGCTATGTTGGCCAGGCTGGTCTTGAATTCCTGGCCTCCAGTGATTTGCCTGCCTCGGCCTCCCAAAGTGCTGGAATTACAGGAATGAGCCACTGTGCCCAGCCAATTTTTTTTTTTTAATATTCTTTTCTTATTTTTTTGAGACAAGGTCTTACTCTGTCACCCAGGCTGAAGCACAGTGGAGTGATCTTGGATCACTGCAACCTCTGCTTCCCAGGCTCAAGCGATCCTCCCACCTCAGGCTCTTGAGTAGCTGGGAGTAGCTGGGACTACAGGCACACGTCACCATACCCAGCTAATTTTTATATTTTTTGTAGAGACAGGGTTTCACCATCTTGCCCAGGCTGGTCTAGAACTCTTGAACTCAAGTGATCCTCCTGCTTCAGCCTCCCAAAGTGCTGGGATCACAGGCATGAACCATGGTGCCCAGCTGTCAATTTGTGAATCAATAATTGTATGCAAGCTGTCTAAAACATGGTTGTAAATGATGGCCACTATTATAATGTAAACAAATGCATTGGCTTTGCTTCATTCTCTTTAAACTGAAGACTAAAGCAAAACCAGAAACGCTTACTGACAGACCATCCAACTATTACTTATTTTACTTGCAGATTAGAGCTGAGGCAAATGGTTTCAGGATATGTGCTTTGTGCTAACAGCTTTCTGGAGACATCCTGATTATGGCTATCGGGTCTAGAAGTAAGTTTAAAAAGATATGCTCTGCGGGTAGTGGCAATCATTCTGATGAATGATTTGTGATTCTGTAAACTCTAGATTTACTTCCTTATAATAATGGACATAGCAAATAAGAAGATTAACACCCTTTGTAAAGAAGTAAAGCCAGATGGCATAATCTGTTCTTAAAATTGTTAAAGTGTATGTTAAAGGAATCATGCCAATACTGCTGATAGAACTCAATATTAATCAAGAAAATGCTGATCTTATGTGAAAAGGAGTGAGGTTTGGTGAAAAGCATCATGGGCTCTAAAAGTCAGATCTGAGTCCCACCTTGGGCACTGTCATTTAAGAATTGTGTGGCTTGCCAGGTGCGGTGGCTCATGCCTGTAATCCCAGCACTTTAGGAGGCAGAGGCGGGTGGATCATGAGGTCAGGAGTTCAAGACCAGCCTGGCCAACACAGTGAAACTCCGTCTCTACTAAAAATACAAAAATTAGCTGGGTGTGGTGGCACATGCCTGTAGTCCCAGCTACTTGGGAGGCTGAGGCAGGAGAATTGCTTGAACCCAGGAGGCGGAGGTTGCAGTGAGCTGAGACCATGCCATTTGAACTCCAGCCTGGGTGACAGAGTGAGACTCCATCTAAAAAAAAAAAAAAAGAGTTGTGTGGCCAAGAGTAAAGATCATAACCTCTTGAACTTTCTTTCTTTCTTCCTTTTTTTTTTATTTTAGAGACAGGTTCTTGCTATGTTGCCTTGGCTGGCAGGCTGGTCTTGAACTCCTGGTCTTAAGTGATCCTCCAGCCTCAGCCTCCCAAAGTGTTGGGATTACAGGCGTGAGCCACTGTACCTGGTCAACCTCTTGATCTTTCGTTACCTCTTTTGTGATACCTACCTCACAGAGTATTGCAAGGATTATGCAAAGGAAGTAACATAAATGGGTTTAACACAATGTCTGGTACACAGAAAGTACTAAATAAATATTAGTTAATGGTTTGGCCATCTAGCTTAAGGGTTCAATTCTGACTGCACATTAAAATCCCCTGAGGAGCTTTTAAAGGAAACCAGTGCCTGAAACCCATTCCAGACCAATTAAATCAGAGTATCTGGGGAAGGAGCCAAGCACTGGTATCTTTAAAAAGCCCTCAAGAGGATTCTAATATGTAGCCAGGATTGAGAACCACTGATAATCCCTTCTACAAAGACTCCAATTGGTGGTAGTCTCAAAAATCTCCAGTGGTAAGATCCTTATACTGCCTCCCAAGAGAGATCATTTCATTAGAAAAAAATGATTTCCTTAAAAGGAGGTAACATCTGTCTCTGCAATTTCTATCATTGGTTCTTGTTTTGCTTTGCGAAGACACATATAACAAAGTGAAACCCTTTTCTCTATGGCTTTGTAAAGCATTCTCATCTTCAAGGTAAGGTGCCTATTTCCTTCAATTTGCTTCTATGACATGATTTGAGTTCTTCTCTCCATTTTGTCCATGGCCTTTTCTAAGTGTACTGCTGTGGATCAAACACTACATTAAAGGGGAGATCCTACCAGCTTGGGATGGAAGCAGTTTAGTAGTAACAATTTTCATTTCAGACACCACATATCTAGGAATTCAATAAAAGATGGGTTTTTCATTGCCACCACACTACGCTACTGATAGAGCAATTGCAATTGTGTTTGTTAATGCAGCTAAAGCTCTTCCTGTACTTGTAAAGCTGCTTTTAATATCCACATGTAGAGCTTCATATGTATTTCTAATAAATTCCCTCTTTGATTTTTTTTTTTTTTTATTTATTTTTATTTTTTTTTTTTTTTTGAGACGGAGTCTCGCTCTGTCACCCAGGCTGGAGTGCAGTGGCCGGATCTCAGCTCACTGCAAGCTCCGCCTCCTGGGTTCACGCCATTCTCCTGCCTCAGCCTCCCCAGTAGCTGGGACTACAGGCGCCCGCCACCTCGCCCAGCTAGTTTTTTGTATTTTTTAGTAGAGACGGGGTTTCACCGTGTTAGCCAGGATGGTCTCGATCTCCTGACCTCGTGATCCGCCCGTCTCGGCCTCCCAAAGTGCTGGGATTATAGGCGTGAGCCACTGCGCCCGGCCTGATTTAGTATTATTTATTGTGCTAAGCATTAGGTACAGAGAGCCAAACAAAATTGATTTGGTTCTTAATCCTAATGGAACTTAAAATCTAGCATGAGAGAAGAAAAAAATCCAAAATAACTACTTACAGGTGAGTTTTCATGTCATTTCAGCTACTTGAGCTCTCAAAATCACATCACTTCCTGTGCCTCAATTCCCTGAACCTATGAGAGCTCCCTAGATAACCACACAATATAGGTGGTCCCTCTACAGACACCCATTTCCTGGTAATGCAGGTTGCATTATTAGTTTCATTTTTGGCAGCCTGACATTCTTTCTAGATTGCCCTTTCCTTTTAGAATCTTAGATCACAGGCTGGGCATGGTGGCTTACACCTGTAATCCCAGCACTTTGGGAGGCCAAAGCGGGAGGATCACCTGAGGTCAGGAGTTCAAGACCAGCCTGGCCAACATGGTGAAACCCCATCTCTACTAAAAATACGAAAATTAGCCGGGCATGGTGGTGGGCGCCTGTAATCCCAGCTACTAGGGAGGCTGAGGCAGGAGAATCGCTTGAACCCAGGAGGCAGAGGTTGCAGTGAGCTGAGATCGCGCCATTGCACTCTAGCCTGGGTGACAAGAGCAAAACTCTGTCTCAAAAACAAAACAAAACAAAACAAATCAAATCAAACAAACAAAAAAACCAGAATCTAAGATCACAAGAAACACGCCTATATCTTTCTATAAACTTTCTGAAATTTGTCTTCCTGAAGTTGAGACATGACAGACTAGACCCAGTCCTTCCCTGCTCCCTTCCTTTCTCCCTCCACCTTCCTGAATTCTGGAAACAGGCTCTTACCAGGGATTACATAACTTCCTCTTCACCAGCCAGTTCCTCTTCTGTGGAATCAATGCTCCCCAACTTTACAACATTTTAAACCTTAATGTTACCCTCTACAAAAATGCTTTGTTTTTAATCAAATTATGGGTAGAGCTTTAAGAAAGGCTGTTTATCTCTGTGTATAAGATCAAATCAGGGACTTAATTTATGTAATTCAAATCCACTTTACATGGTAGCAGTCAGGGTTTGAATGTCCACCTCTCCAAAATGTTTACTAATAGGGTCTCTGTCTTATTCACCTTCCTTTCCCACACAGTACTTAGCCAAGTGTGAGATATTTACTAAAATGAGATTAATCAAGAGGTGTTTATTAAAGCTAACTTTTATTAAGCAATCACTATGTGCCAGGATTAAGTTCTTCTTATGCATTTTTCATTTTCACAAATGAGAAAACTAAGGCATAGAAAAGATTAAGTTATTTGCCCTTGGTCACAAGTTAGTTGGGTCTGATTTTGAAAACCTTGCTCTGGGCATCTTTATGTTAACCCTGCTAAGTGGCTGCTGTAGAGAAATAGGGCAGTCACTCTAAGAGAGAAATGTGATGAGACCTCCAGAAACGCTTTCTTTACTTGTTGTGACCAGCTCTCAGACTAAGCTCTTCACAGCAGTCATTGGGCCAATAATAAGTAGCTTTGCAAATATTCTCTGCTGCCACAAACAAGTAGAATTCAAACACCATCTCTTCGAAGGTTCTAGCAAGTCTCAAATTATTGAACCCAGGGCACATTTAAGCTTTGGTCAGGTTACTTTCTTTTTTTTTTTTTTTTTTTTTTTTTTTGAGACGGAGTCTTACTCTGTCGCCCAGGCTGGAGTGCAGTGGCCGGATCTCAGCTCACTGCAAGCTCCGCCTCCCGGGTTTACGCCATTCTCCTGCCTCAGCCTCCCGAGTGGCTGGGACTACAGGCGCCCGCCACCTCGCCCGGCTAGTTTTTTGTATTTTTTAGTAGAGACGGGGTTTCACTGTTAGTCAGGATGGTCTCGATCTCCTGACCTCGTGATCCGCCCATCTCGGCCTCCCAAAGTGCTGGGATTACAGGCTTGAGCCACCGCCCCCGGCTGGTCAGGTTACTTTCAAAATCTTAGATTGCACATGCTGTTTCCCATCTACGTTATCACTCTATGCTTCTAGGTTAGGAGTGGCTAACCAGCAGCTGCCAGCTGACTTGGTTTTGTTTGGTTACTTTTTTCTCCTGTTCACTGATACAAGAGTCTGTGTAACCTTGCAGGTGCTGTGTTCTCTTAGTCTATTATGTTAATTGCATGCCCTAAGATCCCTACCTTGGTCTCAGGCTGAAAAGAAATTTAGGATCCTCTTCTTTATTCCCACTTATAGAATGAGACCGCCACAGTAAGTCACACGCCATGTAGCAATACATGTCAAAATGAATGAATGCCACATACGAGGGAAAAAGTCAAGGCAGGAAGTGGTTCTGAAGCTGGGCAGGGCCAGCAGTGGGCCCAGCTCTCTTATGGTTGTACATACCTTTAGAGAAACGGATGCTCATCTTTGAGAAATATGAGCTGTCGGCCGGGCACGGTGGCTCAAGCCTGTAATCCCAGCACCTTGGGAGGCCGAGACGGGCGGATCACGAGGTCAGGAGATCGAGACCAGCCTGGCTAACACGGTGAAACCCCGTCTCTACTAAAAAATACAAAAAACTAGCCGGGCGCGGTGGCGGGCGCCTGTAGTCCCGGCTACTCGGGAGGCTGAGGCAGGAGAATGGCGTAAACCCGGGAGGCGGAGCTTGCAGTGAGCTGAGATCTGGCCACTGCACTCCAGCCTGGGTGACAGAGCGAGACTCCGTCTCAAAAAAAAAGAAAAAAGAGAAATATGAGCTGTCATTTCTCTTCACTAGCATCTCTATTCCCATAAGAACTTCCCTAAGAGAAGATGATTTCATAAATTGAGTTGTTTTAATATAATACACGAAACAGACCTTGAATGTAGGCCATAGCCACAGGAAAGGTTAGAGCATGAAACTCTATGAGATACCACACTATGTGCTGCTTGTTTAATGATACAATAATGTTACTAGATGAAGTAGGATAAAAGTAAAGTTTCTCACAATGTCTGAAAATAAATCATTTATTACTTACTCTGTCTTTTTTTTTTTTTTTTTTTTTTTAAAGAGATGGGGTCTTGTTCTGTTGCCAGGCTGGAGTACAGTGGCACAATTATAGGTCACTACAGCCTTGAACTACTGGATTCAAGCAATCCTCCTGCTGTAGCCTCCCGAGTAGCTAGGAACATAGGCGTGTGCTGGGAGGCCCAGCCTATTATTTATACTTTTAGTTAAAGTAACTATTATTAAAATAGCAAATGACTCAATGTTTGGCATTGTGTTGTAGGAAAAATCTGAAGACATGAGAACTACACATGAGGAATATGTCATTTAGCACTTTCACTTTTTGATCTCCACAGAAGACAATGAGAAGTCACACCATAACAATGACGACAACTTCAGTCAGCAGCTGGCCTTACTCCTCCCACAGAATGCGCTTTATAACCAGTCATAGCGACCAACCGCCACAAAACTTCTCAGGAACACCAAATGTTACTACCTGTCCCATGGATGAAAAATTACTATCTACTGTGTTAACAACATCTTACTCTGTTATTTTCATTGTGGGACTGGTTGGGAACATAATCGCCCTCTATGTATTTCTGGGTATTCACCGCAAAAGAAATTCCATTCAAATTTATCTACTTAATGTAGTCATTGCAGACCTCCTACTCATCTTCTGCCTCCCTTTCCGAATAATGTATCACATTAACCAAAACAAGTGGACACTAGGTGTGATTCTGTGCAAGGTTGTGGGAACACTATTTTATATGAACATGTACATTAGCATTATTTTGCTTGGATTCATCAGTTTGGATCGCTATATAAAAATTAATCGGTCTATACAGCAACGGAAGGCAATAACAACCAAACAAAGTATTTATGTCTGTTGTATAGTATGGATGCTTGCTCTTGGTGGATTCCTAACTATGATTATTTTAACACTTAAGAAAGGGGGGCATAATTCCACAATGTGTTTCCATTATAGAGATAAGCATAATGCAAAAGGAGAAGCCATTTTTAACTTCATTCTTGTGGTAATGTTCTGGCTAATTTTCTTACTAATAATCCTTTCATATATTAAGATTGGGAAGAATCTATTGAGGATTTCTAAAAGGAGGTCAAAATTTCCTAATTCTGGTAAATATGCCACTACAGCCCGGAACTCCTTTATTGTACTTATCATTTTTACTATATGTTTTGTTCCCTATCATGCCTTTCGATTCATCTACATTTCTTCACAGCTAAATGTATCGTCTTGCTACTGGAAAGAAATTGTTCACAAAACCAATGAGATCATGCTGGTTCTCTCATCTTTCAATAGTTGCTTAGATCCAGTCATGTATTTCCTGATGTCCAGTAACATTCGCAAAATAATGTGCCAACTTCTTTTTAGACGATTTCAAGGTGAACCAAGTAGGAGTGAAAGCACTTCAGAATTTAAACCAGGATACTCCCTGCATGATACATCTGTGGCAGCAAAAATACACTCTAGTTCTAAAAGTACCTGAGGTAAACATACTAAAATGAATTATATAATACAGCCTCTTAATTCTTTGAAGAACTAAAAAAATTAGGAAACAAAGTTCTAGCATTTACAAAAGTCAGATCTCAAAGCTGTGCTTGTAACTGTGATATTTCATTTGCTTAACTGTAAACCATTTCAAGGTACTATCTTTTAAATCTCTATGTAAAATCTTTTCAAAATACATTTTTAAGCTAATACTCTTAACATAGATTATGAAGTTAGTGAAATTTATGACTTTAACAGCAAAATAATTAAAGTGCCATCGTTTCTCATGTCACTAAAGTAGTTATTAAAATCAAGCACTTGATACTAATTTAAAGTGTGTTTAAAAGTAAATGATTTGGGAACTGACAATGTGTCAGAAAATATATGTTCACTTATCATTTTAAAATCTTGTATAATTTGCCACTGTGTTCATTTATGCCTAAATCTCTATAATAGATGAGAAGATAATAAAATCCTAATTAAAAAATGAGATCACCCACTATCTATCACTGCTTAGATAAAAAGGGAAAGAATTTAAATACTGTACAGTAAAAATTAACAGATAAGCTAACGATTCAAAAGCCTAGCAATAGGTCTTAAAACCACACCTTACTTAAAACAGGTTTATAAACAATAGGGTCATTTCAGACACACTTTGATACAGTAACATTGAACATGCCTATTCTGTGATCCAGCAAGTCATCTACAAGGTATACATCTTACAGAATCACTCAGATATGTACACAAGAAACATGGAATGATGCTCAGTGAGCTACCATTCATAATATGAAACAATTGGAAATAAGTATATATCAGCAAAGGCATGGAGAAGTGAACTGGTTTACTTACAAAATGGAATATGATATAGCACTGCAATGAAATGAACTACATTCACATGCATCAACACGAGTATATCTCATATATAATGTTGAGTAAAAAAACCCCGCAAAATTGCAAAAGGGTATGTACTGCATGAAATCATTTACGTAAAATATAAAAACATAAAACAATACCACATTCTTTTTTTTTTTTTTTTTGAGACAGAATTTTGCTCTTACTGCCCAGGCTGGAGTGCAGTGGCGCGATCTTGGCTCACTACAACCTCCACCTCCCAGGTTCAAGCAATTCTCCTGTCTCAGCCCCCTGAGTAGCTGGGACTACAGGTGCCCGCCACCACGCCCGGCTAATTTTTTGTATTTTTACTAGAGACGGGGTTTCATCATGTTGGCCAGGCTGGTATCGAACTCCTGACCTCAGGGTGATCCACTTGCCTCAGCCTCCCAAAGTGCTGGGACTACCAGCGTGAGCCACCACGCCTGGTAGAAAACAATACCACATTCTTATGGATCAATACATATACAATAAAGATACAAAATATGTATGGTAATATATACAAGATATATACCAACTTAAAGTTAATGGTTATATCTGGAGAAATTTGAAGCAAATATGGCAAAATGTTAATGTCTGAAATCTAGGTAGCAGGTACGTGATTATATTATTTTTGGTAAATTCCTGGGTATTTGAAATACTTTACAACAATAAAATCTGTAAATTAGAATTAAAAAGAGCAAACTCTGCAATTTTCATGCACATTAAAAAATAACAGGACAGTAAGCTCTAAAAGAAAGGGGTCTTAGTCTTGTTTGTCATTGCCTCCCTGGAGCTTAGTACATTTCTTGGCTATAGGAGATCAATATACATTTGTTGAATAATTAACAAGAATGAACAGATGAATAAGATAGGGAGAAAGGGAAGGAAGGAGTGCTTACAAGAAAAAAAGTTGGGTGTAATTAGCTTTTATCCTGGTCCATTTGAATATGGCTGTATAGAACACCATACAGTTGCAATCTAGGGGGTGTCATTAGGCAAACATTCTTGAAAGTTTGGCCAACATTTGTCCAGTTCTTTGGTCATACACAGAACCTGAATGTTATTGACTGAATATGTAAAAGCCTCTTAGAACAAACTCCAAGGACTCATCTGAAAGTTTCTATCATGGTGTATAAAAATTTTTTATAGTCAGAATACTTCTTAAAACTGAAGGTAGGCCATTGGCTGAGAAATCAATCTGAATGAGCATGAAGACTTTGATCAGAACTGAGTTTATTTTAATGAGATTTGTCTTGTATACAGTGCTCAGTTAACTATATGTAGATATATTTTTTGAGATGGAGTCTCGCTCTGTTGCCTAGGTTGGAGTACAGTGGCATGATCTTAGCTCACTGCAACCTATGCCTCCCAGGTTCAAGTGATTCTCCTGCTTCAGCCTTCTGGGTAGCTAGGATTACAGGCACCCACCACCATGCCTGGCTAAGTTTTGTATTTTTAGTAGGGATGGGGTTTCATCATGTTGGCCAGGCTGGTCTCGAACTCCTGACCTCAGGTGATCCACCCACCTCGGCCTCCCAAAGTGCTGGGATTACAGGCATGAGCCACTGCGCCAGGCCAGTTAACTAATTTCAATAAGTGCCCATAATTAATTGAATAAAGAATAAGTCAAAGCAAAAGTATATTTTAAAAATAAGTAATATTTGAGGATAAATACTGAAATTTGCAGAAAAATTAGAGGGTCAGAAAAAGGTGACAAAATTAATTACTTTGCCCTGACAATGTTAACACATACCATCTAAATGAAATTTAGCATTTCTGTTTGTATGGTTTTAAGTTATGAAAACTTCTACTTTCCTTCATGTCCTCAAATTTAAAATTTTATTTTACATTACTGGTAAACATCTTACATATCTCATTGTATACAGTTTGGTGAAATTATATTATCAATTATTATCACTTTTAAGGAACATTAAAATGAATATAAATACACTCATAGTTCTAGAAGCTGTCTCATTATACTAGATAAGATGATTACTATAAAGCTCTGCACAATGGCATTCTTAAGAAAGTTTTAAAGTATACTCAATTAATTCTTGCTATATTATTTGCAATAAAATACATTTTGATATAAATCAATCTATTTATAACAGATTGCTTACTGAGAAAAATCTGATAACATGCCTTAGAGTAACTTGAATCCTGAGAAGGTTTCTAAATTTTTAGAAAAAATATGCTACTGACTTACCAAAGTTAAGGCTACTTATGACATACAATCTTTTATTTCTTACTGAGCCATTAGTATTTGCAAGCAGGAAACAGTTCCTACCTCTCCTAACCCAAGGTTTAGTTTTAGAAGCATACAGAAAAAGGAAATTCAGAAGTATATACATATCTTTACCTTGCAAAGACCTTCAGAACAGGTTTCTAAATAACATCTCATATATGCAAAACCAAACACCGATAAAATGAATTGTCTGGCTGTCAGAGTGAGATCTCAGTGTTGTTATTAGTTAATATTAATATTGCTGTTAGTTTTAGAGCCAGGTTTGATGGTGGTTGAATTTCTAAGATTAGGTCAGTAGAAAAAGACAATTCTCTTCCAGTACAGTTTTATTTTCAACTTTAAAAAATGGATTATTTATTCCTGCTGACATAAAAGCATAGGTAATATAACTATTTGAACAAAAGCCTTACTGAAAGTTATCCCACAAGAGAAAAGCAATATGAGAAGAGTTCTCTCAACAAGCAGCCTGGATGCTACAGCAACGTGTTAATGGGCTAATTATTTTTTATGTTTTCAAAATATAATACTTTATCAGATATTAAAATATATTCTTATCCTTCAGTAAGGATAACAGTGGGGAGCAGACACAAGGATAAATCTGTGGAACCGAATACACATGTCTAAGCAGATCCTAGATGATATGATGATATATGAGAAAAGTACAAAATGGGTATATGACTTTTTTTTTTTTTTTGAGACAGGGTCTCACTCTGTCACTCAGGTTGGAGTGTAGTGGTGCAATCTCAGCTCACTGCAATCTCTGCCTCCTGGGTTCAAGCAATTCTCCTGCCTCAGTCTTTGGAGTAGCTGGGATTACAGGTGCGTGCCACCAAGCCTGGCTAATTTTTGTATTTTTAGTAGAGACAGGGTTTTGCCATGTTGGCCAGGCTGGTCTGGAACTCCTGACCTCAGGTAATCCGCCCGCCTTTGCCTTCCAAAGTGCTGGGATTACAGGCGTGAGCCAACGTGCCACACTGAGATCGCACCACTGCACTCCAGCCTGGGTGACAGAGTGAGACTCTGTCTCAAAAAAAAAAAAAGGTGGGGTTAAGTGTATTTATGCAAAGCTCAGGTGACCCCCCATACATTCTCCTCCCTCAGAGAAAATCACTGCAAATAAAGGAAACATCACAAAAAGCATCAGGAAGGAAGGGATGGATTAATAAATAATAGTGCTGTGCCTATTTAAAATAAAAGGCCAATTTACAGCCTTACCTTTTATCATACCCAAAAATTTATAAGCACACCCAAGAATTAAGTGTAAATAATGAGACCATAAAAGATCAAAAAATGACTAACTCATCTGTAGATGGGAAAGAACTTTTAAACAAAATAATAGAAATAACTATAGGGAAAAATTCATAGCTTTGACTTAAAAATGTAGATTATTTGTCCCAAACCATAAAAACTGAAGCAAAAGTACAAAGTAGGAAAAATATTCACAACAGATATAACATTTACTGGAGAGTCTTTTATTTCAGCCACCAACAAACAAAGTTCCCTTGTAAAGACACTTGTAGGGGTATTTTTAATCGGAAGAAAAGATTTTAAACTCAGAATATAATCTGAATTAAGTAAACTCAGACAAGAGATAAACTATGGGGCATTTCCACGTTGGATGATGTAGTGTCCTCTGTCATAGCTACATGGCCCAGCTGAGTGGCTGCCATAGTGCCTCAGTTCAGTCCACGTTTCCAGATGAAGACTTGGAGAGCTGGTTGGGGATGGTAACAGTGAGCACAGAACTGGAAAGGAGGTAGTAAGTTTGTTCGAAACTTCTATTTTTCCTTTTATTTCCCCACTTCAAGTTCACATGCAAGGGATTAGGAAGTAAAGTAACATTTGTTTATTTATGCACCCTTCACTGTTCTAGGTGCTTCCCATGCATTATCATTAGTTAATCTCCATGGCATTGTGATGTAAGCAGCAACTGTATTTTACATATGTAGGGATGCAAGTTGGTAGACTTCCATTCCACTGACATTGTCTCTGCTAATGCTTTTCACTTTTGTTTAATTCTGTCCAAGCACAATGGTGATTGCTGAGATGTCTTTTATTTTAAAAAACATAAATTGCCATTAATATGTATTGGGGGCAAAAATCTCTGCTTATCACTCATCAAAATTGTGTGATGTCAAAAAAACAAAATCTTTGTTGGGTGCGGTGGCTCACGTCTGTAATCCCAGCACTTTGGGAGGCCAACGCGGGCGGATCACGAGGTCAAGAGATCGCCATCATCCTGGCCAGCATGGTGAAACCCCGTCTCTACTAAAAATACAAAAATTAGCTGGGTGTGGTGGCACGCACCTGTAGTCCTAGCTACTGAGAAGGCTGAGGCAGGAGAAGTGCTTGAACCTGGCAGGTGGAGGTTGCAGTGAGCCGAGATTGCACCACTGCCTGACCAGAGTGAGACTCTGTCTCAAAACAAAAACAAAAAACAATCTCTAAGACTAGTCTTCTAATCATCACACATTTGTATACTCTGGAAGCTCTCTCTGAAACATGTATGATAATCCAGAACAAACTCACACAGGTTAAATAGAAGAAAAAAAAATGGAATCAAATTAGAGCATCCTACCCTTATTAGTTTTGCTTCTGGCCCATAAAATGCATAAAGAACCATCAGAAGATGGAAAAGCCTTCTAAGTATGGTTTGGATACAGGTGTTGATGATACATGGAATCTCTTTTTGCTTTAATAAGTCACGCAAGTGTTTTGGGAGCAACAGTTAACTGTTACACTTATACTCTTTTTTGGTAATTTCACATATAAATAGTTTTTGGTTATAAAACATTTCAAACATACAAAAATGGAAAAACACAACATAACAGGCAGCTAAATACCCATCACCCCAATTGAACAGATGTTAACGTTTTGGTTTTACTTAAAAGTTTTTTTGTACCCATATATAACATCCAAAAAGTTAGATATATTAAAGCTCACTTCACATCCTTCCCTGAGGAAACCTCTTTCCTGAAGTTGGTGTATATCACTCTGATATATATTTTTGTGCTTTTACAACATACATATGCATAACAATATGCACTTTTTCTTTTAAAAATTTACGCAAATGGTGTCTTACTATTACATTCTTTGTAACTCTTTCCACTCAAATTATGTTTATCTATGTAGATTCATGTAGGTCTTGTTCATTCATTTTCACTGATGTAGTGTTTTACTGCATGAATAAACAACAGTTCATTTCTCCACATACACTGGGCAATTTGGTGGTTTCCACTTTTTCCACTAATTGAAACCATGCTCAAGTGAAGTCTTTTGTATACCCAGTGCCCATGTGTGAAGTTTATGGCTGACACCTAAAAGCAGAAATGCTTGGTTGTAAGGGTATGTACATTTTCAGCTTATCTCATTTTTGACAAATTGCTTTCCAAAGTGATTTTACCAATTTATATGCCCATCCCACTACGAGGCAAAAATGAGTTCCTGTTTACCCACATCCTTACCAACACTTGGTTTTATCAGATTTACTAATTTTTGCCAATTTGGTAGGTGTGAAATGGTATCTTATTGTGGTTTTAATTTGCACTTCCCTGACTACTAGTGAAATGAAGCATCATTTCATATACTTTTTGCTCATTCAGGCTTCTTCTTGGATGAATGGCCTATTCATATATATACCCCTCCCCCTCCCTTTTCCCCTAATGAGTCACTTATCTTTTTTTTCCTTTTTCTTTTTAAAAAATTGTTGAAGTAGTTGTTTACATATTCTGGGTTCTAAATCCTTTGTTATTTATATAGTTTGCAAATAACTTCTAACACTATGCACTTGTCTTTTACTTTGCTTATGGTTTCTTTTGTCAGACACTACAAACAAACTTAAAAAATTTTCTGATCAATAAATCTAAATAAACACTGGCCCTGATGCATTCCTCAAGGACCAAGCTAAAGAACTTGCAGATGAAATTATCTTACAATTAGATAGCTTGGTATTTCAGTTATAAATAGTATAGAGGAGTCGAAATCAGATGTTCCCTGAGAACATGAAAATAGAAATGTTTTCTAAGAATTCAACTACAAAATCCATATACCTGAGTAGAAATATGTAAAACAACTTTAGAGACAGAAAGTCTCTTAGACCAGGAGATGAACTGATTAAATGCATTAGCATATCTAAAGAAAGAATTGGCCATTCACTAGGGGATGAGGGAAAAGTAGAAGAAAAAAAAGTGCTAGAAAAATGTTGGTATTGCCCATCCAACACAGTTCAGGGGATTGATCTTGGCCAATGTATATGGATTATTAGGATCCCATTGTTAAGGCCATGGCAAGAATTCTGGTAAGGCTGAATCCAATAGGTTTTCTTATCCCAATAATATTAAGCATTATTAAATAACAAACTGAAAGGCAGCATAAAAGACTGGTTAAAAGGGTGAATGATGCAGGCTGCCTAAGTTATTTCTGCTGCCATCACTTACAATGTAACATTGGACAAGCCCTATTTCCTCTACTGAGAAAACAGGAATAATAGTAGTACCTAACTCATAGGGTTGTTATGAGGACTGAATGAGTGAATAAATGTACCTGGCAAGTAAAAAACATACAATATATGGTATCCAAATACCCAAATGCCAAGGGAAAGGCAGAGAAAATACATGAAATGGAATGGCCAGAAGCTGAGGGTAAACATCAGAACTAGGAAGATATATAGTGGAAGTTGATCTGGATCAAGTGAGGTGGGGGAAGTAACTCAGAAAGAGTAATTTTATTTAGCCTCAGCTTTCACTAATAATAGTGATGTCCAGGACAGGAGAGGTAACAGATCCACTGTATTTTATGCTAATCAGAACCATACTCTGAAACTTGAGCAAGTAAGGAGGAGAGTGTGAGGGCACCTGGCAGGATGCCAGTAGAAGAAATGTTGGGCCAGGCACAGTGGTTCATGCTTGTAATCCCAGCATTCTGGGAGGCTGAGGCGGGAGGATTGCTTGAGCTCAGGAGTTCCAGACGAGCCTGGGCAACATAGCGAAGCAGTCTCCACAAAATATTAAAAAATTAGCTGGGCATGGTGGCATGTGCCTATAGTCCCAGCTACTCAGGAGACTGGGGTGGGAGGATCACTTGAGCCCAGGAGTTTGAGGCTACAGTGAATTACGATCATGTTACTGCACTCAAGCCTGGGTGACAGAGATCTTCTCAAAAAAAGAAAAAAAAGAAAAAAAAGAAAAAAAAGAAGAGATGTTAATACATATCTGATTCTTGGTTTTTCTCCATGTAATAAGAGATGCCAAACAGGTCACCATATTGCATTCTGAAGTGAGGACAAGGCACCTTCATCTACACCTGGCTCCATAGCATGAACTCAGGCAGGCCCAGTAATCACGCAAATGTGGTATATTTTGAAATTTTGTCCAACAGCAAATTTCTAAACCAAAAGTTCTTAATGCCTTCCATTAATACTGCTGGCATAGCTATTATAGGCCCTTTGCAGACAGTTCCTTTCTACATTTCCTGCCTCGTCCTGTGTGCCATTACGTATTGAGACTTTCTAGCACCCCGGTGCCCCTCCTCGTGGTCTGCTTTTTTCCTTTCCTGTACTCAGCAGCGCCTCTCTCTTCCCCAATTCAGTTTGTCTCTTTGTTTTCCTACTTTCTCTTTTAATGGCCTTTCTCACAATTTGGTGCCCTCTTCTCTTGGGTCCTCTAAACTGTCAGAAGATGAAATGCTTCATATTTGTGTGGAAATTCAGTTTGTATTCAGAAGAAAAACGCTGTTTCCTCTATATGAAAAACAACTTTCAGCTGGCTGCAAAGGGAACTGGTGAGGTTTGCATGCATGTTCATATTCAGTTCCCCTTTGTGGCTAGTGAAACTTGAAAAACACAGGAACACACAGGGTCAGCTCTTGTGGGGACTGACTACAGAGTTCCAAAAAGATGTGACAAGTAGGGAGAGGATGCAGCTAACTAAGTGAATGCGAGTCTCATGGCCCAGTAGTTTGACATTTATGATCCCGAAAATAATGAAACCTTGAGTAATGAGTACAACCCAGCATGGTAGGAGGGAAAGCTACCCCACCATGCTAGACTAATCATCTTTCTACATCCTTTTAAGCTCTGGTATTGAAGATGTCAATGAACTTATCCAGTTCTCAGGATCAAACCAGCTATTGGGAAGCAAGAGCAACAGACTTTTCTTCTGGTTTTACTGAAAAGTTAGATTAACATTCTGGAAAGAGAAGGTAAAGGGAGAGGATTTATAGAAGATAAAAAGTACAAAGGAAACACCATGGATTAATGGCATATTTTATATATATACATATACTTTTTTTTACAGACAGAGTCCCACTCTGTCACCTAGGCTGAAGTGCACTGTCACAATCATAGTTCACTGTAGCCTCAAACTCCTGGGCTTAAGCAATTTTCCTGCCTCAGCTCCCCATATAGTAGGGACCACAGGCAAGTGCCACTGCACCCAGCTGGATTCATGGCACACTGAATATACCTTTTAATACAAGAAACAACCAAAACAACATGATAGCTCCAAGACCAAAGTGGGACACAGTGGGTATCTCTCACAAAGTAGAATTTCCTTTTCTTTTAGGAATATTACCCAGGAAACTATGAACTTTGAGATACACATACTATAGCAATCCCTAAAGAAAGAGCCAATTCACTGCACTGCAAGGAGAAAATATAACAAGTCTAGTTAGAACATTAAAGTTGCAAGCACATCTAAAGAAATGTGTTAAAAACTGCCCCCAATTCCTGGCCACTCTTCTCATCCAGAGGTGGAGTCTACTTTCCCAGTTGAATCTGGGCAGGTATTAAGACTTGCTTTGACCAATAAAATGTGGTAGACATTGTATGACATTTGAATAAGGCCTTAGGAGACCTTGCAGCTTCCAGTTTTGCCTCTTGGAACCTGAGACCATCACATTGTAAATAAGCCCAGGATGAAAGATCACATGGAGAGAGGGGCACGGCCTGCTCAACTCTTCCAGGTGATGCTCCAGACACGTGAGTGAGGCCACATTGAACCAGCTAGCCTCAGCTGAGCTGCCAGATGACTAAACTGCATGAATGACCACCAGGTGAGACAAACAGAACTACCCAGCTGAGTCCGGAACAAATTGCAGAATTGAGAGTGAATAAATGGTTCTTGTGTTAAGCCACCAAGTCTGGGGGTAGTTTAGTATGCAGCAATAGATAAATGATGCATAAAAAATATAAATGAAGAATATGTGTAGCACCGATTTCTAAAAAGATGACAATAAATATAGTAATTTCTTTTTTTTTTTTTTTTTTGAGATGGAGTCTCGCTCTGTCACCCAGGCTGGAGTGCAGTGGCCGGATCTCAGCTCACTGCAATCTCCGCCTCCCGGGTTCACGCCATTCTCCTGCCTCAGCCTCCCGAGTAGCTGGGACTACAGGCGCCCGCCACCTCGCCCAGCTAAGTTTTTGTATTTTTAGTAGAGACGGGGTTTCACTGTGTTACCCAGGATGGTCTCGATCTCCTGACCTCGTGATCCGCCCGTCTCGGCCTCCCAAAGTGCTGGGATTACAGGCTTGAGCCACCGCGCCCGGCCAGTAATTTCTTTAACAAAAAAGACAATGCCTCGAGTTATTTTACTTGAAAGCTTTGTGTGTGTGTGTGTGCGAGAGAGGGAGAGCGAGAGAGAAACAGAGAGAGAGAGAGAATGTACCTTCCAAACCAATTAAGGGCAGGGAGTGGTGGAGCTGCTGAAGATTTAGTAACAAACCATGTGTTCTCAGAGATAAAAACAAGTACATGCTTCCCCTGATGAAGAGCGCTGAATAAAGAGGTAACGGTTATTATAAGCTATCTCTTCACTTCGGGAGGCCGAGATGGGCAGATCACAAGGTCAGGAGATTGAGACCATCCTGGCCAACATAGTGAAACCCCACCTCTACTAAAAATACAAAAATTAGCTGGGCGTGGTGGCGCGTGCCTGTAATCCCAGCTACTTGGGAGGCTGAGGCAGGAGAATCTCTTGAACCAGGGAGTCGGAGGTTGCAGTGAGCTGAGATCACGCCACTGCAGTCCAGCCTGGTGACAGAGCGAGACTCCATCTCCAAAAAAAAAAAAAAATCACTTAAGTGGAAGGAATATGCAGCATAAGTTGTTAAACTGACAAGAGGAAGTGACTATAGTCGAGGATAGCGGTGATTTCTCCTATACTGTCTTCATTAGGTGAAAATACTTTAAATTACATTTATTAATAGACATAACATGTTTTTATTACAAGCTTTTCAGTGATATTTGACTTTTAAAACTGTCCATCAATTTCTATGATCAAAAAGAGTTAAAGAAAAACTAAAAGATACAGTAATAAAAACTTTCACATACTAAAATGTAAGACTTTCTTTCTACCACTAGGATAACTGTAGTTGTGAATATTTTACAAAAGTAACTCTTGGCCGGGCGCGGTGGCTCAAGCCTGTAATCCCAGCACTTTGGGAGGCCGAGATGGGTGGATCACGAGGTCAGGAGATCCAGACCATCCTGGCTAACACGGTGAAACCCCGTCTCTACTAAGAAATACAAAAAATAGCCGGGCGAGGTGGCAGCGCCTATAGTCCCAGCTACTCGGGAGGCTGAGGCCGGAGAATGGCGTGAACCCGGGAGGCGGAGCTTGCAGTGAGCTGAGATCCGGCCACTGCACTCCAGCCTGGGCGACAGAGCGAGACTCCGTCTCAAAAAAAAAAAAAAAAAAAAAAAAAGTAACTCTTGTGATAATCACTAGTACAAAACAAAACCTATCCCTAAAGGACATATCCTATTAAAGGCTGATGAGTGGCACTAGGCTTTCATCTTAAGGACAGAAATCCATTGTCTATACAATTTTTTTTTTCTATCATGTGTAAAGTGGTTTTCAACTACTAAAAGAAACGTATTGTTGTATTAGAGCTTCAAAAAATCCCCAAACTTTTCTATTGTTTTATGTTTCTAGCTGGAAAATAGTGCAATGTGGGCAGTTTATGTGTGAGCAAAAGAGGTTTAACTAGGGCTGGTAATATATTGCCCTCTGCTGGCCAAGGCACCATTAAAAAAGTGAGCCTCTTAAAGACTTTTCTGTGTTATTATAAAATTTAACACAGGTTTCGTCTTTCCAGTTTTTTTTTTTTTTCTCTCCAGATATTTCTGGAACTCTAGAGAACTTATACTTCCCAGATTCAATATTTTATTTGTAGGTTTATTAAAACCATACATTTTTAGGCTGGCTTTTGATAAGAGGAAAGGGAAGAAGAGGCAACATGAAAATATTAGAAAGTATGCCACATACAGTGCTGTTTGAGAAATAATATAAAACAACAAGACTTGTTTAGAGTGATGTCTTAAAAGGACTACTTCAAATCGAGTATGTCCATTCACCAAAAGATGTCTTAAAAGCACAACTTCAAATCTAATATATCCATTCACCAAAAGATTACCAAGATGCTACCACCAAGGAAACAGCTGATTTGGGCAAGAAAAGAATCAGCGAAGAATGTTAAAATTCAGTGGGTGAAAGGGAAACACAGTATATCCATAGAGTCTCAAAATATGACCTTCAGATTACTTATCAATTACAATGACAACAGGGTACCTTTACAGTTGGCAGGAGTTAATAAATCTCGAGATTGAAAATTGGAAACAAGTATATAAATGAGGTATATTTTTGGTCATTGGGGATAGCTGGTCTCCTTATTTAAAGCAATAAACTAGATTCTATTGAGTATTATCATATATTATGAGAGTCCATACAAAACAGTAGCTAAAGAATGTGGGCTCTAAAGTCAGACAATCTGGGTTCAAATCTAGACCTTATAGCAGTTCTATCACTGTAGGCAAGTTATCCTCTGTGGATCTACATCCATCATTTAGAAAGTGATAGTAATAATAGAATCTATCTCAGAGATATTTCTAAAATTATATGAATATATATACAGTGGCTATTATTTATTATTATTAATTTTCTAAATGTGGTTCTCAGAGAAATCTGTGACTTCAACGCTTGGGGCTCTTAAGAGAAAATGAATATAGACACTAACGGGTATAGGAGGGAAGACGTGAGATATTCTTCTTTCTCTTCCCTTGACATCTATCTCTCTTTTTTTCCCCTTGATTAAGGACAGGAAGTTACATGGAGCAGGGGACTTCACCTTAAGACAATTGTATCTAGAAATTCAAAGAAGTGATTGGTAATAAAATGGCCAGGACACTTGGTCCCAGAAAGAGACAGAGACAGTGGAGTGGAGAATTCTGGGCACTGATATATGATGCCTTTTAAATTCCCTAAATATCACTGCAATCCAAGTCACTGTTTCCCAGGGTATAGATTTTGTGTGCCTCTGTGTGTGTGTGTGTGTGTGTGTGTTTTGTAACTGGGGCGATACAATGGAACAGCATTATTTTTGGAATTCTATCCTCAACTGTTTCATTCTTAGAAATCTTTATCTACTTTTGGCTTTTTAAAGAATCTACAGAAAAGAATGGTTAGTTCTGAAGCATAATATGAACCAAATTTGACTGATATGAAGATGTTAAAATTCAAAATTTGTCCCTCAAAGATATTTTTGCCTCATCTAATTCAATGCTAAAGTTTCTCCCCTATTCTAAATCTGCTAATTTCCTGTCTGCTTTTCAACTACCACCCCTGAAATGATTCCAATTCTTATGACTGCCACTGAAGTCGCTATGCTGTGCATTCCTAAAAGACAATGTTTAGCCAGCACACTCAAGCTTATATGAAAAGCCAACAAGCCAAAGCTGAAGGATAGTGAAACTTTGATGATCAGGTCTGTGATACTGTAAAATATATATCTGGTCTTCGACCCTCTTTCCAGGCATACAATCGCTAAAATCCTTAGAAACTCCAGAATGATGTCTTTTTGTATGCTAATGGCTGACTGACGGCTGGAACCCTTAGGTAGTTTCAGGATGGGCCTGGTAGCCTTGAAAGACTAGGCAGGATTGGAGGGTTGGGACATTAAGCCCCATCCCCAACCTCCAAGGAGGGGAGAAGGGCTGAAGGTTAAATTAATCACCAATGGCCAATCGTTTAACCAATCGTGCCTACACAATGAAGCCTCCATAAAAACTCAAAAGGACAGTGTTCAGAGAGTTTCTGGATAGCTGAACTTGTGGAGTTTCCCAGATGGTGGTGCCTCTGTCCAGAGAGGACAGGAAAGCTCCGTGCCCCAGCATTACGCATCTTTTCATCTGTATCCTTTATAATAAATGAGTACATGTAACTGTTTCCCTGAGTTCTGTGAGGCGCTCTAGCAAATTAATTGGGCCCAAAGAGGGAGCCGTGGGATCCCTGATTTATAGCCAGTCAGTCAGAAGCACAGGTGACACAACCTGGGGCTAGCCATTGGCATCTGAAGGTGGGGGCCGGTCTTGGGGACTAAGCCCTCAACCTGTGGGATCTGATGCTATCTCTAGGTATATAGTGTTAGAACATAACTGAATTAGAGGACACCTAACTGGTGTCCACTGCAGAACTGCTTGCTTGCTTGTTGGTTGGGGAGAAATCCCCACACATCTGGTCACAGAAATCATCTGTGTTAATTGTTGTTTAAAGAGTAGAAAAGCACTTTGTGAGTTTTGTTTTCTTTCCAAACTGTGAATTGGTTTCAATGAGGTAGGGTTTGCTAGAATGGCCTTGGCTCACAGAAACACGTGGTTTGGGAAGAGAAAGAATGAAAGTGACAGCAGCAGAAGGCAGACAAAATGCCTAGACAGATAGGGGCGAGTCCTCAGTGAAACCAATTTTCAAGCTGAAGACAGTTTAAAGCCTAGCTACATGTCCCGGGTAAATCCATGAACCAGATTGAGAACCTGTCTTCCTGTTTGGTGCACTTTACTCTGATTGATCACCCCTCACCTATTTTACATATACCTACCCTTCCCTAATTGGTTTTCTACACTGCTGTGCCCACCTTTGAGTGGTGTCTTCACTTTAACCTTTTCTGCATACTCACAAACCAATCAGCACACACGCCCCATTCTGAATCCATAAAATACCCTGGACCCAGCCACACTGAGAGAGACAAACCACACGACTGCAGGGGTGAGGGGCCATCCCTGTGTCCTCTCTCTGCTGAAAGCTGTTCTGCTGCTCAATAAAATTCTTCCCTACCCATCCTCACCCTTCAAATTGTCAGCATATCTTCATTCTTCTTGGATGAGGACAGGAGCTTGGGAACTGCTGAACGCAGGTACAAGCCATAGCACTGGTGGGCTGAGTGGGCCTGACGCCTCAGCAGGCCCATGGCCAAGCAAAGGCCAGGTAGGGGGGCGTTGCTGGCCGTGGAGGTCCCTGATTGGCAAAGTGGCCAAGAAAAATCCTGCGTCAAAAAGGTGGGAGATGAGGAATCTTTGATTCCTGGGTGGCCACGTGGTTTCTCACTGTTTTGAGCTGCAGCTGTGCTGCAATCAGCTACTAAAGGTAAAAGTTACTGGTGGAATTCAGAGATGGATGCAACTCCCGGGCAGTTGGTTCACTGGTTGCATAAGGGTATGCAGACTAATATGAAAAAGTGAAATACTTAATTCTTTGGTGTTTATCTCTAACAGCTAAATGAAATTAAAGGAGAGTGCTAGGTTAGACTTTGTCTGTCTAAGCCCAGGCTACTAGCTTCAAAGCTGACCCCCAAGGAAAAAATTATGCAAGGACAATGAGGTACCTCTACGACTGAAACTGCCTTTGCAAAATTATAACTAAGGAAATTATGACAGTGAAAAATATCAGACCTAACCAACTCTATCTTGCTTCTAACCTCTAAACTGTCCTTGTCCATTACTGGGCATAGGCCAAACTAGCCTTGGGAGGGAACTTACAGTTTAAATAACAGTCCTTCCCAAAAGCTAAACTGTTCTTGTAAAACGTATGAAAGGCCACCAGCCACCAAGTACTGATGAGAGGGGCTGGAAATCTAAATGTTACCAGCCATTATTCTGGAGGTCATAAGATTTGCAACTTACATCACTATCGTGAACCTAACATGGGCCTTTTGAGATGTCTTTTCAGGTATTTGCATTTCCAACAACTGGATGGCCCAATCTGGACCTGCCAGCCAGTTCTGTGCCTCCCACCCAGGAACTGAATCAGCATGAGAGGACAGCTTTGACTCCCTATGATTTCATCCCCGAGTCAACCAATCAGCACTCCCGATTCACTGGCCCACTACCCACCAAATTATCCTTAAAAACTCTGATCTCCGAGTCTTCTGGGAGACTGATGTGAGTAATAATAAAACTCCGGTCTCCTGCACAGCTGGTTCTGGGTGAATTACTTTTTTTCTATTGCAATTTCTCTGTATTGATAAATCAGCTCTGTCTAGACAGCGGGCAAGATGAACCCACAGGGCAGTTACACAACCTGTGGTTATCAAGAAGGGTAGTCAATGTAGGGAAAGGGTAAAACTGATAAACTATTGAAACTGGAGAGTATACTATGAAGGAACTGTCAGAGCAGTTTCTTTGGTTTTAAATGTGCGAGAATGGAAGAGCATGTTTGGTTGAGGGAGGACCTGGAGTTCATTATTGAACAATCATAGATGGAAAGGTAGATTTCCAGACACACAGGAGGTTATTTTCAAGGGAATGGCCAGCATGGTGGACTGGATGTGTTTACCCTGAGAAGGGGACTGCCCAATTTCACCTATATATGCCAAGTGGAATACCCTGAAGCAGCAGCTCATTTGCTTCCTATGTAGACCATGTGGAACTGGCTTTATGATGACTGAATATGCCTATTACCCAAGTCATGGCAAATGCTGTGGGTAAGGGAGCCTCTTTTGTATGGGCACCAATGAAACCATGAGCATAATTAACAAGAGACTGGGGAAAGGCAGAGGGGAGAGTCACAGGACTCATTCCAGGAAGGTGGAAAGTTTAAATGGTTATTGAGAAATAAGGGCCGGGCGCGGTGGCTCACGCCTGTAATCCCAGCACTTTGGGAGGCCGAGGCGGGCGGATCACAAGGTCAGGAGATCGAGACCACGGTGAAACCCCGTCTCTACTAAAAATACAAAAAATTAGCCGGGCGCGGTTGTGGGCGCCTGTAGTCCCAGCTACTCGGGAGGCTGAGGCAGGAGAATGGCGTGAACCCGGGAGGCGGAGCTTGCAGTGAGCCGAGATCGCGCCACTGCACTCCAGCCTGGGCGACAGAGCGAGACTCCGTCTCAAAAAAAAAAAAAAAAAAAGAGAAATAAGGTGAATGAACAAAATATTGATGGGGTGAAACTGAGGAAAAAGAAAGAGGAGAGTCATGGGACTCATCTAAGCAGGGTAGAGTCTTTAGAGGGCTATTAAAAAATGGGATGAATTAAGTGGAAATTGATGGGGTTAAAACAAAGGCCTTCACTATAGAAGGCTGGTAGGGAGATTCTGCTGTTCTCCTAACGGTAAGGGGTTCCAAACAGGTTTGCTGTATTTACCCCAATTAGGAGAAATTGAAAAAATCAGAGGAAGAGATTACAATGAGAAAGCTGGCCAACAATTACTTGGGGCAATGTCGAGGCAGGTTAATCAAGACAAAGATTGACGGCCGGGCGCGGTGGCTCAAGCCTGTAATCCCAGCACTTTGGGAGGCCGAGACGGGCGGATCACGAGGTCAGGAGATCGAGACCATCCTGGCTAACACAGTGAAACCCCGTCTCTACTAAAAAATACAAAAAACTAGCCGGGCGAGGTGGCGGGCGCCTGTAGTCCCAGCTACTCGGGAAGGCTGAGGCAGGAGAATGGCGTAGACCCGGGAGGCGGAGCTTGCAGTGAGCTGAGATCCGGCCACTGCACTCCAGCCTGGGCGACAGAGCGAGACTCCGTCTCCAAAAAAAAAAAAAAAAAAAAAAAAAAAAAGACAAAGATTGACAAAAGGGCCAAGGTCCCTTGGCTCAACCGTCTGCTGGGGATTCAAAGCTTTTTTCTAAGGAGAAAACGGTAAATTGGTCTGGGAGTGAAGAAGAGAAATTCTGGGACTGGGACAGAAAGTAAGGGTTGGTAGGAATACGAGATTTACAATGTTTATAAACAGGCTTTATGTAAAGAAGCTATGTCTCCTTTAACTGAATGTTTGATGGAACTGGATATTATATGTGGGTGGGGAACTGTTGCGGGCAAGCCTCCCAAAGTCTGGCCATAAACTGGCCCCAAAACTGGCCATAAACAAAATCTCTGCAGCACTGTGATTTGTCCACAGTGGACCTAACGCCCAAGCTGGAAGGTTGTCGGTTTACAGGAATGAGGGCAAGGAACACCTGGCCCGCCCAGGGCGGAAAACCGCTTAAAGCCATTCTTAAGCCACAAACAAAAGTCTGAGCGATCTGTGTCTTAAGGGCGTGTTCCTGCTGCAATTAATTCGGCCCATCCCTTCGTTTCCCTTAAGGGATACTTTTAGTTAATTTAGTATGTGTAGAAACAATGCTAATGACTGGTTTGCTGTTAATAAATATGTGGGTAAATTTCTGTTCGGGGCTCTCAGCTCTGAAGGCTGTGAGACCCCTGATTTCCCACTTCACACCTCTATATTTCTGTGTGTGTGTCTTTAATTCCTCCAGCGCTGCTGGGTTAGGGTCTCCCCGACTGAGCTGGTCTTGGCAAGTGGCGTCCATTCGTGGGGGCTTGGATCCAGGTCGAAGGGTCGCCGGAGCGATGGTTGGAATGGAAAACTAGCTGGAGGACACCTGAGTACTCCTAAAGCCATCCCGGTGGTGAGTAAGAAGGGGAGCTCGGAAGCGTCAGGGTAACAATGGGACAGGGGGTCTGGTTTGTTTCACCTTGGAACTTTTTCACACTGATGACGAGGAGGAACAAGCGTATAGCAAAGTAATAGAAGAGGTTACAGAGCATGTTTATTTGCCAGCTGAAGCTAAAGCGGCAAAGGAAGGAGAGGTTCATCCCTACCCTTCTGCACCCCCTCCTTATTATTTTGAAGAAAATGACCCCCCAGATCTTTCTTTTCCGGAGGATACTGGGCGAAAAGTAGTTGTCCCAGTGACTGAGCAGCGCCTTGAGCGAGCACTCTTAGTTCTATTCAGGCAGGAATTCAGCAAGCTAGAAGAGAGGGTGATTGGCAGTTACCTGTTAGAATACACTCCCCAGATCAAGAGGGAAATATTATAGCTATACTTGAGCCTTTTCCTTTTAAATTACTCAGAGTTTAAACAAGTTATTCATACTAAAGAAGAATGTAGAAAAAATCAGCGAGTCAGGCCGCCACATAGGGGAAAAAAGAAAACTGCTGATCCTGAAATATGTCCAAAATGTAAAAAAAGGAAAACACAGGGCTAGTCAGTGTCACCCTAAGTTTGATATAGATGGGAACCTGATTTCGGGAAACGCCATGAGGGGCCCGTCCCGGGCCCCCTTCTAAACCGGGGCATTTCCAGCTCAGGCCATTCCCTCACCCCTTTACAATGTCTGTCCCCGGCCACAGCTGGTAGTGCTGCAGTAGATTTATGCTGCACAAAACCTGTGAGCCTTCTGCCTGGGGAACCCCCGCAAAAGGTCCCAACAGGAGTCTGTGGACCCTTGCCGGCAGGGACGATAGGATTACTTTTAGGAAGGTCTAGTGTAAGTTTAAAAGGCGTACAAATACATACAGGAGTCCTTGATTCAGATTATCATGGAGAAATTCAAATTGTTATATCTACTTCTGTTCCCTGGAAAGCAGAGCCAGGAGATCGCATAGCACAGCTCCTGATTGTGCCGTATGTGGGGATGGGAAAAAGTGAAATTAAACGAACAGGAGGATTTGGAAGCACAAACAAACAAGGCAAAGCAGCTTATTGGGTAAATCAAATTACTGATAAACGTCCTACCTGTGAAATAACTATTCAAGGAAAGAAATTTGAAGGTTTGGTAGATACAGGAGTGGATATTTCAATCATTTCTCTACAGCACTGGCCGTCCACGTGGCCAATTCAACCAGCTCAATTTAACGTAGTTGGAGTTGGTAAAGCCGCTGAAATATATCAAAGTAGTTATATTTTGCATTGTGAGGGGCCCGATGGACAACCTGGGACTATTCAACCAATTATAACTTCTGTACCTATAAATTTATGGGGAAGAGATTTAGTACAACAATGGGGAGCACAAGTTCTAATTCCAGAACAATGATATAGCCCTCAAAATCAACATACAATTCCTGAAATGGGGTATGTCCCTGGTATGGGACTAAAAAAAAATTTGCAAGGTTTGAAAGAACTGCTTCTAGCAGAAAAACAGTTCCCGCCAAAGATTAGGAAAAAATTTTTGATGGCGGCCATTGTTAAGCCTCCAGAACCTATACCTTTAAAATGGTTAACAGATAAGCCAATTTGGATAGAACAATGGCCGCTAAGTAAAGAGAAACTGGAGGCTTTAGAGAAATTAGTTGCTGAACAATTAGAAAATGGGCACATAGCTCCAACATTTTCTCCTTGGAATTCTCCAGTTTTCGTAATTAAGAAAAAATGAGGTAAATGGAGAATGTTAACTGACTTAAGAGCCATCAACTCAGTTATACAACCTATGGGAGCATTACAGCCAGGATTGCCTTCTCCTGCTATAGTTGCAAAAAATTGACCTTTAATAGTCATAGATTTAAAAGACTGTTTCTTTACTATCCCTTTAGCTGAGCAAGACTGTGAACGGTTTGCATTTACAATTCCTGCAGTAAAAAACCTGCATCCTGCTAAGCGTTTTCATTGTTTTACAGATGGGTCTAGTAATGGTAAAGCTTCTTATTCTGGCTCAAAAAGTAAAGTTTTTCAGACACCCTATACTTCAGCTCAAAAAGCAGAGCTTGTAGCTGTAATTGAGGTATTGACTGCTTTTGATATGCCTATTAATGTGATTTCTGATTCTTCATACATTGTTCATTCCACACAGTTAATTGAAAATGCTCAGTTACGATTTCATACAGAAGAACAACTGATGACAAAAACAAAAAAGGAGAAATAGGGATTACAGGACAGCCCATAGGCAATTGAATCTAGCATTATTTGGTGGAGAGATCCAATAACAAAAAGTTGGGAAATAGGTAAAATAATAACTTGGGGTAGAGGTTATGCTTGTATTTCTCCAGGCCAAAATCAACAGCCGATCTGGATACCATCAAGACACCTGAAACTTTATCATGAGCCAGATGCCGAGAAGAGACTCCGGGAGGATCCCGAGGATGCCCCAGTTGCAGCCGTGTTGAGGCTGACGCTGAGGAGGACCCCAACTGTCATGAGCAACACCCGTCGAACACAGCCACCCACCTGGGGACAGGTCAAGAAACTGTCACAGATGGCAGAAGAAAACCTGAGGAAAGCGGGACAACCAGTCACAATGAATAATGGTAGCTATGATAGCAGTTATCACCACTGCCGTGAGTATTCCTTCGATAAGGGCTGGTAATAATGCCTGGCTGCAATCACTGTATGACACAGTTACACATGCTTTCTGATTTCAGTATTTACCATAATAAATCTACTCTTATAATTGAGGCATACCGCCCTCAAAAACCACAGAATTGGACCCATTAGAAAAACTGAACATACTTGTGTAGGAAGATTGCTTTGCAGAACACGCAGAGGTGCTGCACAATGATTCCTACGGAATCATTATTAATTGTTCCCCTAAGGGGATGTTTAGCTTGAATTGCACCTCTCAGTCTGCGTGCCACAGCCACACTATGTTCACATGATCTGAACAAAACGGTCAGATGGTAGAAATGATAAGAAGTACGGCAAAAGTTCCTATTATCTGGAACCATGGAGGTACAGTGGCACCTCAACCTCAAATGATATGGCCCGCTCTAGGAGCTAAACATAAGGATTTGTGGAAACTATTACATGCTCTTAATAAGATCAAAATTTGGGAAAGAATAAAAAAAGCATCTAGAAGGACACTGTACAAATTTGTTTTTGGATATAGCAAAATTAAAAGAACAAATATTTAAAGCATCCCAGGCACACCTGACCTTAATGCCAGGAACTGGAGTGCTTAAAGGAGCTGCAGACAAATTAGCAGCTAGTAACCCATTAAAATGGATAAAAACACTTGGAAACTCTGTGATTTCAATGATGATTGTGTTTTTAATCTATGTTGTTTGTCTTTGTATAGTCTGCAGAAGCGGATCCCAACTGCTGTGAGAAGTAGCTCACTGTGACAAAGCTGCCCTTGCTTTTATCTCTTTGCGAATCAAAGAAGGGAGACCCAAAGTCTGGCCATAAACTGGCCCCAAAACTGGCCATAAACAAAATTTCTGCAGCACTGTGCTATGTCCATAATAGCTCTTAACACCCAAGCTTGAAGGTTGTCGGTTTACGGGAATGAGGGCAAGGAACACCTGGCCCGCCCAGGGCGGAAAACTGCTTAAAGCCATTCTTAAGCCACAAACAAAAGCCTGAGCGATCTGTGTCTTAAGGGCATGTTCCTGCTGCAATTAATTCGGCCCATCCCTTTGTTTCCCTTAAGGGATACTTTTAGTTAATTTAATATCTATAGAAACAATGCTAATGACTGGTTTGCTGTTAATAAATATGTGGGTAAATCTCTGTTGGGCTGTCAGCTCTGAAGACTGTGAGATCCCTAATTTCCTACTTCACACCTCTATATTTCTGTGTGTGTGTCTTCCTCTAGCGCTTCTGGGTTAGGGTCTCCCCGATCAAGCCGGTCTCGGCAGGGAACACTTCCCCTACCTATTATTGTAAACTCAAAACCTGATGGTAAAGTCGTAATAGAGGCTACAGTTAGGAAAGTAAGCATTGAGAAAATTAAGGTAAGTTGGTACATTTGAACACATTTTACGTGAAGTGGTTGGGTCTCTTTTACTTGACTGTATTATGGGGATATTGTGTCTGACTGGGGAATGTTTCCCTTACCTCGTATTGTAAAATACCCTTGTAGCATGCTAAATGGGAACATGCTAAATGGGAACCAGTAAGATTAATTGAACATGCTAAATGGGAACCAGTAAGATTACCCAAGCCTACAATGTGTAGAATAGAAGCTGGAATATTAGTAGGGACAAGTTCTCCATTTGCTAGCCCTTTGTGAGCGTTTACTGGGTCTTACTCAAAAGTCTGTGAGCATCTCCCAGTGACAACTACTGGGAGTTTGCACTAGAGAATTTCCACTTGGGGGCATTTACTACCTTGCTATGGGACATTAATTGAAGCTAACCCCTATGACTGAAGGACATAAAATGATCTTGACACTTGAAATACCCATGCTTTCTCACATGATGTCAGAGAAACATTCAAATGGGGATGGCAGTGCCCAGAATAGTTCCATAATAAAATGGAAATGGTTTATACAGGAGCATCCTCCCTGGGAAGTGCAAGGAGGAAATACTCTCAAGCAGGGAGCCTCTTTTTCCCTAGGACTGACTCCGGAACTGTGTGAGGAACTGCGGGATTCTACCGACCCTTGGACGGGGCCCCGTGAACAGCTCTCAACTGACAACAAAGAGCTGCCTGGTGTGTGGATGACAGTTCCAAGGTGAACAATCCTGTTTGGAAGGATGCCACTCTTGATCAAAGAAGGTAAGATCAAATTAGCTTGGCGGCTGAATTGCATTATGAAGAAATGAACACAGGCAAAAGCCCCTGTGTTTGATTTTTTTACTGACTCAGTGGCCTGGCCACCTGGTCAGGCAGAAGGACAGTGGAAACCTGGCCTATTTATTAAAGGGATGCCCATATGGAGAATGGCCCTATGGAAATTTGAGGAGTGCATTAAAGTAGAATATGTCAATGGCCATCAGAAGAGCTCCTTTCTTGGCTGGGCGTGGTGGTTCACGCCTGTAATCCTAGCACTTTGGGAGGCCAAGGTGGGTGGATCACCTGAGGTCAGGAGTTCGAGACCAGCCTGGCCAACATGGTGAAACCCCGTCTCTACTAAAAATACAAAAAAATTAGCTGGACGTGGTGGCACACACCTGTAATCCTAGCTACTTGGGAAGGTGAGGCAAGAGAATCACTTGAACCCAGGAGGCGGAGGTTGCAGCGAGCCGAGACATTGCACTCCAGCTTGGGAGACAAAAGCAAAACTCTGACTTGAAAAAAAAAAAAAAAAGACCCTGGTTCGGAAAGTGATTGATATCAACAAGCAGACAACCCTGCGTGCTCCCTTGAAGTGGCCACCTGGGTCCATGAAATGAGTGGATAAACGGATACTGCAACAGTGCAGAGATGGACTGCATTTAGACATGTCTCTTTTGCACCATCTCAGGTACAAAATGCCAATAAGAACTATTCTGTCTGCCAGCAAAAGAGACAGACACTGCCCATGGCTGTGGGGCAGATTTCCCTGGTGGGAAAGCCCTGAACAAGTTGGCAAGTGAGGCTGATGCTGGTAGCCCTGGGAGGCCACAAATGAGTTTGGACAAGAGTAGACACTGATTCTGGACTGGGCTTTGCTTGCCCGGTGGAAGATGTGAATTATGAGAATGCCATAAAAAAGCTAGAACAGAAGATACTGCACAGATTTGGAGAGCTGAACACCATTTCTTCAGGCCAAAGAACACATGGCACAGCCTATAATGTTCCAGCAGTGGGCAGAGATATTCTTCTCAGTAATAGTTTGCTCAGAGTGCCATAAAAGCTAGAGCAGAAGGTATTGCACAGATTTGGATGGCTGTCACTTCTTCAGGCCCAGGAACACATTATATAGCCTATGATGTTCAGCAATGGGCCGAGAGACATCTTCCTCAGAGTAACAGTTTGATAGAGAGTGGAACAGGCAATGAAAACACTGGTTGTCTAAAATAGAGGGAGATGAAAGCACGAAGAGCTGCCTTATTTGCCTTTGCAAGTGTGTGCTCACATTCAACACGAGTGGGGCTAAGGGAAGTTCCCCACTCAGTAGATTCCTCTGCTTTTCTGAGGTATCCTGGAACGGGGGGTGTGGAAGGATGCTGGTATGACTATGCATTTCTTGCCAAGGGAGGAGTACATTGGTATAATGAGCATACTTTATTTTTCTTTCCCATATCACCTCAACTTTTTTTTTACGTTTCCTCTACCTGATGCATTGGTCCTAGGACCAGGGCTGCGACTATAAGTGCTGAAAGGAAGGTGATTCCTGAGTAAGAAACTGTAACTATGTTTTTAAACTTTGAGTCAGAATTCCTAAGGGTCTGACAGTGGGGTGGACTCCTAAGGAGTGGCTTGTGCCCTATCCCATCTGACAAAATTGGGGCTAACAAATAATGCAGCTATACTCCCTGGTGGTAAAAACAGCCCACTCGTTCTGCTGCACCTATGGAACCTTACCCGTTCTGAAAGTCAGATACAGTCAGGTTCTCTTCAAAAGTTTGGCATGTTAACTCCCTTGTTCTTTGTCCTCAAACTCAACTTCCTTGTTCTTCATGTCTCCTTGCCCCTGACTGCAGTAAACAACCTTCCTGCCAGTCCTAATCTATAGTTCACAGCTGTTTCTTGCTTGTTGCCCTTGGTCACTCACTCTGCAAATTACCCCTCCTGCCATAACAGCTCTTACCCCCAAAACTGCCCTTCCTGCCAGTGTAACCCCCTCCCTGCATACTTCAAATTAGCCAACCAGGACTAGTTTCGATTGTGCAGTCCAGCTCCAGCCAATGGAGACAGGACACAGTAGTAGAAACCTATTGTATTAGGAATAAAAACCCCTGCTTTCCTTTGTTCTGTGTGCTCTCACCATTGCTCCATCCGTGAGATGCACCCTTCTATAGAAGTTATTTGCCTTGCTGAGAAAACTTTTTGCAGGAGTGCTGATTCTTCTTTGTGGCACCAAAAATTTATTTCTAACATAAACGGGAGTGGACTGAGGGGGCAGCACTTGCTATACTAGTATTGTTGCCTGATCTAGACAAGCACAGTGGCTGATTCTACTATCCCATCCAAAGGTGGAAAAGTTTGGGAGTTTATAGAGATAAGGAAAAATAGTAGTGAGAGTAAAGAATAAATGGGTTATGAACTGAAAGAAATCCAGTATTATATTAATACCTCAAAAGAGGCTTAGAGCAAGAAATGATATCTTGTCTCCTAGCTCAATTATATCAGCTGCTGTAAAGGGTGAAGCTATATGTTCACCGAGAGCACTCTGACAAGACTGAATGAAAGCCTGCAAACCTGAGTGGCCTCGCCTTGGGAGACATTCATACACTATGATGAGCTGGACTGATTATTACTGATTGAATGAGATTCTAGTAATTTGGCTGTATCTTTTGAGTTGTACATCCTTTTGATGTGAGGGATCCAAGACAGAGGGTGGACTGGATACTATGAAGTATATATTTGGTCTTTGGTCTGTTGTCTGGCATACAACTCCTAAGATCCTCAAAAACTCCAAAGTGATGTCTTTTTATATGCTAATGAGGTGACTGCTGTCTGGCAGTCTCTAGGTAGCTTCAGGATGGGGCTGGTCACAGGAAAGACCAAGCCAGGATGACAAGGTTGGAACATTTAGCCCTACTCTAAACCCTCCAGAGAGGGGAGAGGGGCTGAAGGTTAAGGTAATCAACAGTAGCCAGTGCTTCAATCAATCTTGGCTGTGTAAGGAGGCCCCCATAAAACCCCAAAATGACAGGATTCAAGGAGCTTCTGGATACCTGCACATGTGGAGGTTCCTGGAGGGTGACACGCCCAGGGAGGGCATGGAAGCTCCGCATCCCTCTCTTCCCCCACACCTCACTATATGCATCTCTTCAACTGTATCCTTTGTAATATACTTTATAATAAATCGGTAAACGGCCGGGCGCGGTGGCTCAAGCCTGTAATCCCAGCACTTTGGGAGGCCGAGGCGAGCGGATCATAAGGTCAGGAGATCGAGACCACAGTGAAACCCCGTCTCTACTAAAAATACAAAAAATTAGCCGGGCGCGGTGGCGGGCGCCTGTAGTCCTAGCTACTCAGGAGGCTGAGGCAGGAGAATGGCGTGAACCCAGGAGGCGGAGCTTGCAGTGAGCCGAGATCGCGCCACTGCACTCCAGCCTGGGCAACAGCGTGAGACTCTGTCTCAAAAAAAAAAAAAAAAATAAATCGGTAAACATATTTCCCTGAATTATGTGAGCTGCTCTAGCAAATTAATTGGGCCCAAAGAAGGGGCTGTGGGATCTTTGATTTATATAGCCTGTGGGTCAGAAGCACAGGTGAAGCAACCTGAGGTTTGCCATTGGCATCTGAAGGTGGAAAGAAGTCTTGGGGACTCAGCCTTCAACCTGTGGGATCTGACGCTATCTCCAGGGAGATAGTGTCAGAATAGAACTGAATTAGAGGACACCCAGCTGGTGTCCACTGAATTGCTTCCTTGCTTGTTCATTGGGAGAAATCCCCACACATTTGGTCACAGAGGTAATCTGTTTAGACTTTTGTTGAATGAGAGAATAGAAAAAGCACTTTGAGTTTGTGTGTGATTTTGTTTTTCTTTCTTCTACCCTCAATTGGCATTGTTACCGATCATGGGTTCTTGGGTTCTCAATGCAACAGAAATTGATAGGAGGCCAAAAGCGTTTTCATAGACAAAGCTTCACTGGAGCTTATGCCCAAACAAAAGGGAGGCAGCACAAGAGAGAGAGAATTCCCGGCTTCCTCCTGAAAAGAGTCATAGGGCTTTTTTATTAGGCAAAGTGCAGGAACTAGTAACAGGGGAAGGGTATGCAGGCTGGGCTGAGCAAAGCAGGTCAGCAGATCTGGTTGCTATGGTTATCTTGAGTAATGGGCCACCTGGTGGTCTGGCCTGTGGCAACAAGGCTGTAAATCAATTGTTCAGCATTCCTTCCTGAGGCAATCTTAATTATCTCATAAGGCCAATTCCTGGAATTCTTTAAGAACTATTAGCATTCGAGGTAGTGGTGTGGGTTTTGTGATCAGTGCTCTAGTGGAGGTGAGCTGAAGCCAAGCCTGTCTCTACTCTGTCTCAGTGTCAATGAAGTGGGGTTCGTTGGAATGGCCCTGGTTCAGGTTCACAGAAACATGTCGTTTGGTAAGACAAAGAATGAAAGGGCTGGGAGATGAGGAACCTTTAATTCCTGGGTGGTCACCCACAGTTTGGAGCAGCAGCTGTGCTGCAATCGGTTACTGAAGGTGAAGTTACTAGCGGAATTTAGAGATGGATCCAACTCCTGGGGAGTTGGTTCACTGGATGCATAAGGAAATGCAAACTAATAAGAAAATGCCCTTTGAGTTTGTGTATGTGTGTTTTTCAACTCACAAAGTCCATTTTTGTTTTGTCATTAGTCTTTTCTTAAAAGTGTTTGAAATGCTTGTTCCCCGGTGCCACAAAGAAATAGCACTTGAGCATAAATTTAATTTGCTCAGCAAGGCCATTTTTACTTCCTACAGAAAGGGTACACTCGCCAGCAGTTTTGCCACAGGAGGACACCAAACAAAGGAGACAGGGTCATTTATAACGTGATGCGTCCACCTTACTGCTGTGTCCGGTTTCCATTGGCTGGAACGGGACCTCACATTCTGTATTTGTCTTGATTGGCTAGCAACTTAGAACTTTTTAAAAGAGGCAAAGGCAGAGGAGAACAAAGGAAGGAGGAAGTAACTTGTGGAATGCTGAGAAAGGTAAAAACACCTTCAAATAAGGAAGAGGAACAGGCTATGACCCAATGTTTGCTTGGACCAGTATAAGCATGCCAGGGCAAATATTTGGGCCAAATTGTGGGAGCTAAGAACATAAAGTACACTGATTTATTTATTACAGCTAACAGATATTTAAGAATGTTAGCACAGGTCTTTGAATAAATTTTGCTTCTAAGAGAAGTTACTATTTATTCCTAATTAAATGGAGAGGAAGGTCTTTGAAGAGGAACCTCTATTTTACTTTTTACAAAAGCTGATAACTTTTCTGTGTTATTATAAATTTACAAACTTCAGATTGTATTTTCTGCTGTTTTTAAAAGTAATTCTTGAGAGAAATGCTCCCATTGCTTGCTGAGAAACCAGCTCTTCAGAACAAGGAGAGGTTTTTCTTCATACTCTAATTAAGGGTGGGACACCCACGATCAGAGCTACTTGTGGCAGGCGGTGAGGGCCTGAGAACAGTGTGACTGGAAACAAGGCTGTGGCCAGATACCACTTCCTGGAGAGGACAGGGGGCTCAGTGAGCCTTGAACAAACCATAGCTTTGGGTAACTGCACTGTGCCTCACTCCTCCTAAAGATAACCACTGGCTTGGGTATATGTTGAACTGGACAAGGCTTACTTACTACTGCCCCTGATTTAAAGAAATAATTATCTTTTGAATACGATAGTCTAATGTGTATAAATTAGTCATGTCTTTTCTTTCTGCATACCAGCCTCCCAATGCCCTGAGCTCCTGATTGGTTAGTGAGAGTACTTAAAAGGCCAATTGCAGCCAGTTTAAACACTAGTTTGGATAGCCTAAAATAATTTCTAGATGAAACACATGGCTTCAGGAATGACTAAGCTGTCCTGTGTCCTCTGGGTTCTGGCTCTGAGGGAAATTGATAAGAGACCCTAATTCTAACCCCAACAATCCATTTGAGTCAGGAAAGCTCTCATGTCCCCCTGCTATGTACAGCCCACCGTGGATTTCCAAAATAAATGTCCGCATGCCTGCCCTTTGATTATGGTATCTCCTCTGCCAAGTAAGTATGTGCCTGCCCTTTGAAACACTCTCACTGAACCACTCCAAATGAATTTTGGGGCCAAATTAAAAAACACACTTGATACACAAATCCATCTCAAAAGCAGGAAAATTAATACAAGACAGAACTTCAATTGTAGGACATAACTCTAACACCTCAAGGAAGTAAATCCTAAGGGTGAGAGCAGAACACTTAGGAGATCAATATTTGGCAGATGATATAGGAAGCAACTAGAACTGTTAGGTCAAGTGCATTTGGACTTGGGACAATAGAAGGGGAACCTTGAAACGGATGGGCAAGATGAATGAGAACCAAAGAAAACTACTGGTGATTTGAATGAGAAAAGTCCAAAGGGGCCACTTTACAGAATACTTGTAACATACTTTATTAATCTAGTATTCCCTGACATTTACTCTTTTTACCAATTGTAACAGTATTTCCTAATTTCTTAGAAGAATGAAAATAAAATTCACCTATATTTCAACTGGGGAACTCAAAATCACTGAATCCTAAAGAATTTATACTGACATTGTTGGAATAACAGTTTGCTTAACAAAGTCCAGAGTTTTCGAAGATAGAAAAAAACTGGACTTGATTTCTTCCATAGTCAGTTCCTGCTACCTCAAGTCTAGAACAGGATACACAAATACATAAATCAAACAGGAAACCCTATCTGAACAAAGTTAAAAATACTTAAAACATGACCCTATCGTGAGTACCATAAGGTACCCTTATTGACCTGCAAGAACAACCAATAATTTCTTTCTAAGGCAGAGAATGAGGTCATTTTAAAGCGAATTTACTAATTGTATTCCTCTAGGCAAGCTATTTAACCTCTTTGAGTTTCCTCCCATGTAAAATGGGACTCCCACCACACATCTCTAGGGTTCTTAGGCATAAAATGCTCTGTCCCATACCTGGCACAGAACTGTCACTCACTAGGCTATGTTCTCCTCTCCTTCCTTCCATTTGCTTTCACAAAGCCTTTCAGAACCACTTTGAGTCACTGTTTCTGCCCTTCTCTAATTCACAGAGCATTTGAAATCTGTATCACATATCACATATTAATCTAAATTCTTGGCTTGCTTGTGGAATCTGTTCAATTTCCAGAGACTCTCAATTAGTTTGTGACTAAACATCCTACTTCTGTGACCTCCACATGCTGCTAGGAACATAGTAGAAACTCCAATAAATATTTGTTGAATGAATTACACTGTTTAACAAAAATAGACCTAAAAACCAAAATAGTGTAAGAACTGGCAAAACTTACACCTATCCAGGTATGCTTGCCCAATAAACAACCAGTGGACTGACAACGGTTTTTAAGCAGTACTTCTGACTCTTCCTTTGTTTCAATGGTTGATTGACATCTGTGGTAGCCAGTTTCCAATATGGCTCCCAGTGATCATCACCTCCTGATATTTACCCCTCCCACACGGATCCAGGGCTGGCTCTGTGTGACCAATAGAATACTGCAGAAATGACAGTGTTGACTTCAGAGGCTGGATCACAAAAAGGCATTGCAGCTATGGACTTGTTCTTGAATTACTTGCTTTGAGGTGAGCCAATCACCATCCTGTGAGGACAGATGGCTGTGTGACCTTGGGCAACTTATGAGATCTTTCTGAGTTTCAGTTTTCCTCACCTTTAAAATGAGACATTTCACAGGGTGTTGTGAAAACCAAATAAGACTTGAATGTAAGGCACATAGCAAGATATCTGGCACATAGTAAGCTCTCATGAAATGTGGCTAATGAATGATGGTAGTGATAGTAGAAGCTGTAGTACCAGCAATTGATTAGATAGATGTGAGATGTGAAAGAAAGAGAAATTAAGGATGATTCCTAAGTTTTTGGCTTGAATAACTGAAGGAGTGATGGTATCATTTACTGAGTTTGGAGACAATGGAGGAAAACAAGAGTGTTCTTTCTTTCGGACCAAAGATGCTTATGCCTGAACGGATAATATTACAACTATTTTTCAATCACTTAGAAATAGCATTCCATTTCTGTTCTTCTCTAAATTACTTAAAACTGTTTTTTGTTCTATGTAATTCCTTCCCGGAACATGATACATTACTGAAGTAAAAGTGATAAGAATTCTAAAAGCCAAATTACTCTGTAATGAATGGCCATGAAACCCTGGATGAGTCACTGTTCTTAAGTAAATGGTGGCAAGGCAAAGATGAACAGCAGCAGAACACAATCCGGACCCTTTAGGCAGTTCTCACTTTTGTTTTAGAGAGAAATATTAGCAAACATCAGAGAGAATTTATGAAATAAACATGAAATAAGGTAAGCATCAGGGGTTTATGAGAAATGGCAAGGTACCTCTGTTAATTTTAAGTGAAGATTTACTGATAACTAAAGTGCTCAAGTTTGATGAAATTAGATTTCTGTTCTCTTTTTCAGACTCCCACTGGTTTAACTACTCAAGGATGAGAGGAAGTGCTTGATGCAAGTCTTCCGCCTCAGATGTACACACTTAGCTTTCATTTAGTTAGTAAGTCACAGGCTGATTCGACAATCTTGTACAAAAAATTGGTTTCACAATTCTATTTTTAAAATTTTTATTGTTTTAGACTAGTCATGGTTTCACAATTCTTTATTAATATAACTATTCATTTGATCTGAGGCATACTTGGCACTCCCAGGATTTGCCAAATCTATTATGAAATGCCCCAAACAGTGTATTATGTTGATAAATGGAGGTAGTGCAGGGCAATCAGAAACAGAGTGGGTTAACTCATTAGTAACCAAACTGGGACCCAACCCTGGGTGCAGTCTGTGCTTACAGTGAGTTCCTCTGGGCCTCAGCTTCTTCAACTTTAAAACAAAGGGTCTCAATCCATAGATGATCATGAAGTTCTATTTTAGCTCTATAATATTTGATTCTAGTAAGTTATAAGAAAACTTTGAGTTTTGTTTCTATTTTTGATAAAGATGGATTGCAAATAAGCCATCCACAAACAATTTTACAGACAAATTTGCACCAATATTTGTATTGGGTTACTAACAGAGTGGCTCCTTCTATCACTGTGTCATATAAAACTAGCCATGGGGGATTAAATCTGTGAACTTCAGTCAATCATGCAAACAAAGCTTACTGGGGTGTAACTAGTTCATGAAATAATCATAAGGAAGTATAATATGTATATTGTCCACCAACTTCCTCCCGCTACAGAAATAGAGAAATGAGGGTTTTTTGAGGAGGTAGTTGTCACATTGACCATAACTATTGAATTTCTTCAATACTGTTTAATTTCCCCTTTTCCTCCCACTGTAGTTGGTGTCATACAAGAGTCTATTTACACTGACTAAAGATATTGGAAGAGCGAAGATCAGAGAATTTTAAGTCTGAAATTTGGCATCACTGCCCTGAACAATATAACCTTAGTTGGCATAAACTACTCATACAGGTAAGAGCGATTATTATTCATTTTTAGCTTAAAAATTAAACTCTATAAAAATAAACAGGACCTAATGGTTTAAATTTTGAAAGCTGATCCTTAAGAAAGGCAGTCAGCATATAATTATGTAGATAGTCATTAGTAACTGAAGAGTTGTAGAACTTTTTTCATTTAGCAGAGACAAAATGTATGCACGAGTGACTTGAGATAGATATTCTCCTGAGGGGAATATAGACTTACAGACATTTTCTAAAGACCAGTTTTGCATCTGTAACATGTAATTTTTATTTCATTTCTTAAGTTCAACAGTACTTTCCAAATTTTGGAAAAGAGTTATCAAGTAGTTTTATGATCAAAGTTTATTTTTGAAGGAGATGTACATAGTAGATACAAGTTTGGGAAGGTAAAGATGGTGACCTAGTTGTTGATTGCTATAGTGAGAGTCCTATAGAGACTCAACTTCTGTCTGATAAAGCTAGCCTCTGCAGAAGTATATTTTATCTCCTTTTTGTTTGGAAGCATTTACTATTCATACAGAAGCACCATTACCTTTGCAGTTTTTAGTATACTATGCATTATCTGCACAAGGCAGGAGCTAATGCTTTTCTTTAACAGCATCATAAAAGGAAGCTCCATTCCTTATGTAAAATCAAAATCTACTGTGAGCAGATAATTTTTTTTCTTAAATAAACCGGCTCATTTCACACTCCATCTGCCTGATTTTTGAACTGGTGAAGTTACAGATTAGGTTTTATATATTTATGCCAGGGTCTACACTAACTGCAACCAGATTATAATTCATCAGGTTGCACTAGATTCAGATACAAACTTACAATGAAGCATATGGACTGTTTTCTAAATACAAATAGCAAAGAAACAAAATTATAAAGACACTGGTAGACAATAATTAAGAATCTCGGTATTTAAACCCACACACAATGCACAGTCCTCAAGTTTTCAAGACTTTGGGTGTGGATTGGTTTAAAAAGTTATTACAAAATTATAACATTATTTTGAGAAAAAAACCCAAATTCTGTAATCCAAGATACAGAAAATAAATCAAACCTAATTCTGAAGGGGGTAGAGAGTAAAATTGCCCTGAGGGGCTGGGGGGATATAAGAATTTCCAAGGGCTGTGTATGGTACAATTTTTATGTTTATCAAAAGAGAACATGATTAAAAAAAAGATTGAGAAACCTTGCTCTAGATCATGAAAGAGTGGAGAATGTGGTGCCCAGAAGGCTATGGTGAAGGACACAGAGAATATGGCACATTTTGAATAGAGATCATGGTTCTTATTTGACCAGAATCCAGTAACTTTTGTTATTCTCACCTGAAAGAAGTGAGGAAATAAGGAGAAAAATAAGAATAAAAGCAATTTGTATATGATTCTTCAGCACTTCACATGTACCCTTTGAAGTGAGAAAGATTTAAATATAAGACACAAAAAAGTAAAAACCAGCATTTATGTTGTGATTAAAACATCATATCCTTTAAAAAAAAATCCTCTGAAAAACTCAGATACCAATTTACACACAAGGATACTCTAACCAACAAGCATAGCAGCTACAGTTTTTTTGTTTTTGTTTTTGAGACAGGGTCTCTTTCTGTTACCTAGGCTGGAGTGCAGTAGAATGATCATAGCTTGCTGCAGCCTTGAACTTCTAGGCTCAACTGATCCTCCAACCTCAGCCTCCCAAGTAGCTGGGACTCCAGGCACATGCCAGGATGCCTGGCTAATTTTTTTGTAGAGACATGGTTTCACCATGTTGCCCAGGCTGGCCGTGGCCTCCCAAAGTGCTGGGATAATAGGCATGAGCCACCATACCCAATCTAGTTTTTGTATTTTTTTATAGAGACAGGGTCTCACTACATTGCGCAAGGTGTTCTTGAAATCCTGGTCTCAAGCAATCGTCCCACCTTGGCCTCCCAAAGTGCTGAGATTACAGGTGCAGAGCCACCACATCTGGCTGTAACTACAGTTTTGACATACATGTGTAAACTTTTATTGAAGTATGACAGTTTAACATTGAATATTTGAAATGACATTTTAAATACTCTTTGGTAATGACCCTGGGATTTTGGAGTCTGTCCTTGGTTGCTACACTTTTCTTCTATTCAGTTCAGGATTTTGCCTGAAATTTTGCTCACGTGGAATTGAGGTAACTTCTGAAATATGAAAAGAGACTTTTCTAATAGTATTAGGTTATAAAGGAGTGTTTTAGCCTAGACACAAAAAGACACCATTTTGAAAACTATATATAAGTAATGTGGTAATTAAAAACCAGTCAACTCTCTATTATTGTGGCCACAGAATACTTCTGTAATACTTTGGCCAACATGTATTGGTTGCATGTGCCTTAAAAATTTTTAAATTATATTTCTAGGCAAAATCAATCATCACTTACAAATTGTTTTACAATCTAAGAACTATCCATTTCTCTAAGTAAAATTTTAAATCCCAGGCATGTAACTATTTACATCAAATTTTGTTTTTTAGACAAAGGCATTATCCATCACAATAAGTAACTTTTTGTCTTTATTTCAACCGGACAATTGTGATTGGAAAAGGTAAGAAGCCATCTACACTTTCCCGTTCCATCCAATACATTTTTGTTACTATTTTATTTAATTCAATGCTTTAAAAAAAAAAAAACTATTCAGCTTAAATACTGTACCAAAAATAATTTTAATATTAAATATCTGCAATTCTGTTCTAGCTCCCGTGACAAAATTCAAGAAAATCTGACATAAATGAACAACAACACATGTATTCAACCATCTATGATCTCTTCCATGGCTTTACCAATCATTTACATCCTCCTTTGTATTGTTGGTGTTTTTGGAAACTCTCTCTCTCAATGGATATTTTTAACAAAAATAGGTAAAAAAACATCAACGCACATCTACCTGTCACACCTTGTGACTGCAAACTTACTTGTGTGCAGCGCCATGCCTTTCATGAGTATCTATTTCCTGAAAGGTTTCCAATGGGAATATCAATCTGCTCAATGCAGAGTGGTCAATTTTCTGGGAACTCTATCCATGCATGTAAGTATGTTTGTCAGCCTCTTAATTTTAAGTTGGATTGCCGTAAGCCGCTACGCTACCTTAATGCAAAAGGATTCCTTGCAAGAGACTACTTCGTGCTATGAGAAAATATTTTATGGCCATTTACTGAAAAAATTTCGCCAGCCCAACTTTGCTAGAAAACTATGCATTTACATATGGGGAGTTGTACTGGGCATAATTATTCCAGTTACTATATACTACTCAGTCATAGAGGCTACAGAAGGAGAAGAAAGCCTATGCTACAATCGGCAGATGGAACTAGGAGCCATGATCTCTCAGATTGCAGGTCTCATTGGAACCACATTTATTGGATTTTCCTTTTTAGTAGTACTAACATCATACTACTCTTTTGTAAGCCATCTGAGAAAAATAAGAACCTGTACGTCCATTATGGAGAAAGATTTGACTTACAGTTCTGTGAAAAGACATCTTTTGGTCATCCAGATTCTACTAATAGTTTGCTTCCTTCCTTATAGTATTTTTAAACCCATTTTTTATGTTCTACATCAAAGAGATAACTGTCAGCAACTGAATTATTTAATAGAAATAAAAAACATCCTCACCTGTCTTGCTTCGGCCAGAAGTAGCACAGACCCCATTATATTTCTTTTATTAGATAAAACATTCAAGAAGACATTATATAATCTCTTTACAAAGTCTAATTCAGCACACATGCAATCATATGGTTGACTTTTGAATGGAAAACCCCACAATACAGAAAAGCATTCATGTGACTTTATTAGGGACACTAAACTACATCATTAACATGTCACAGCTTGGTTGACAATAATCACCAAGAAAATCTCTATGGTTTTTAAAAATAAATAAATATATATTCAAAAAACTCAAAAAACAGTTCTACTTATACTGAAAGTTGAGACGGCAGAAACTTTCAGAAGCAAAAATTAAGCATACTGAAAGGATCCCACTCATATGAAACTAACAGGCTGTTTAAACTCAACTGTGAGTGCTTCTGTTCAGAACACGTTATTTCATGACTAGGATAAAGAAGCAAATGGTTTATGACTTGTCTGCTTTCTTGTAGTTAGAATACAAGGGTCAATCTATGACCAGTGTTTATTGGTAATTTTAAAATCTTTAAAAGTAAGTAGCTGGGCTCAGTGGCTCACGCCTGTAGTCCCAGCACTTTGGGAGGCTGAGTTGGGTGGATCATTTTGAGGTCAGGAGTTCAAGACCAGCCTGGGCAACAGGGTGAAACCCCGTCTCTACTAAAAATACAAAAACTAGCCAGACATGGTGGTGGGCGCCTGTAATCCCAGCTACTCGGGAGGCTGAGAAAGGAGAATCGCTTGAGCCCGGGATGGAGGTTGCAGTGAGCAGAGATCGTGCCACTGCATTATAGCCTGGGAGGCAGAGCGAGACTCCGTCTCAAAAAAACAAAACAAAAAAATAAAAATAAGTAAAAAAAAAAAAAAAAAAAAAAAAAGAAATATCCTCACTCAAGTCTTATCCAAATGCATGAATAATACAGTGAAAAAAATCCAAGGTTTTATAAACACATTATTTATTTGAAATTATCTGGCTCATGTTATTGGGAGAAGCAATATTCATTGACGCTATATTTTTAAAGCAGATGTTACTTATGCAAATGCTTAAATATTTGGATTAGGCTTTGTCAAAGTAAAAAGCTATGTCATTATAAGCCCATCTTCATCGCATTGTGCATATTTTCTTCTGTCTTCAATATAAATAATGTTATTAGTGACAAACAGTACCTGGCAGTTAATTTTTTGTGAAATAAATGAATGAATAATAAGGGAGTGTAATAGTATTATGGTTTAGAGATTGGTCTCTGAAATTATACTTCTTGGGTTCAATCTGGCTCTACTTTTTATTTAGCTGGACAATCTTAGGCAAATTACTTATCCTCTGCAAGTATTAATTTCTTCATGTGTAGAGCAGAAAATACTATCTTATTCACAGATCCTATTATTAAATCAGCTGTTACTATTATGAGTAGCCATTGCTTAGTAAGCACTTGCTGTTTGCCAAGCATTCTACTTATATGCTGTATATCTATTATTTTAATCACTACAACTCTAAAGTGTACTAATTTACTGATGAAAATATTGAAGTGGGCTGGGTGCGGTGGCTCACGCCTGTAATCCCAGCACTCTGGGAGGCCAAGGTGGGCAGATCACCTGAGGTCAGGAGTTCAAGACCAGCCTGGCCAACATGGCGAAACACACCTCTACTAAAAATACAAAAATTAGCTGGGCGTGGTGGTTTGTGCCTGCAGTCCCAGCTACTTGGGAGGCCGAGGCAGGAGAATCACTTGAACTCAGGAGGCGGAGGTTGCAGTGAGCCACGATCCTGCCATTGCACTCCAGCCTGGGCAACAGAGTAAGACACTGTCTCAAAAAACAAACAAACAAAAAGGATATATATATATATGTGCATAGTTAAGTAAATCACCCCAATTTTTTCCAATATCTAAGTGAACATTTAAAGATAAACATTTCTTAATGTTAATTTCTTTTTTCTATGTAATCTTGTCAGTAGACAAATGATGGTGACTATATTCTGTAATAAGTTACATATATTACGATTAAAAAAAAAGCGTGTTCTGTCTGCCCAAAGAGATTATAAGCACTTTGGAGCTATAAACTTCTTGTCTATTTCTACTTCCATGGTACTGGTATTCTCTTCTCAGGTAACCAAACAAAAACAGCTGAATAAAACCAACCATTAATAGTAACTTGCCACTTTGTTAGAGACTGCTTAAAGACTCATTTTTTTCTTCACACAGTAATTCCTTCAGTGTCCAAAATGAAGTTTAAAGTAAGTTCACATAATCCTTCCAAGCCTTTAATCTCATAGCATGTTTTGTTCCTGAATTAGAGCTGTAAAAGCAATTCACAGTACATTGCCCAAGAGCCATGTGTTCAAAAATCACTAGAGCTTATTCCGAGAGGGAAACAAACAAACAAAAACACAAAACAACCCAGCAAATTTTGCTTTTTTCCTTTTCTACTTCAATGCTTAACTGAGACATGAAAATGTTCTGAGAAAAATCTGAACATGTTCTGGCTTCAAATACTTATAGTGAGTATCAATTCGTTTAGAGTAGTAACTGGATTTTTGGCTCATTAATGTGCAGAGACAAAGGAGACTTGGGAACTTGAGGTGACCTCCCTGAATGCTAGCTGTAAATGGAAGTGTCCAATCTAGTGACTTCCTAGACATGCAAACCACAGAGTAACTCAAAGTTCATCAGGGAGAGTTTCTGAGATGCATAGATTTCTCCACAGTTACAAAAGTAGTTTTATTCTTTTTATTTTTTGAGATGGGGTCTCACTCTATCACCCAAGCTGGAGTGCAGTGGCGTGCAACCTCCGTCCCCCAGGGTCAAGTGATTCTCCCACCTCAGCCTCCCGAATGGCTGGGACCACAGGTGCCCACCACCATGCCCGGCTAATTTTTGTTATTTTTTTGTAGAAATGGGATTTCGCCATGTTACTCAGACTGGTCTCGAACTCCTGAGCTCAAGCAATCTGCCCATCTTGGCCTCCCAAAGTGTTGGGATTACTGGGGTAAGCCATTGTGCCCAGCCTAAGTAATTTTATTCTTATGTGAGTTTTGAAACCAAAACTCGGCCGGGCGCGGTGGCTCAAGCCTGTAATCCCAGCACTTTGGGAGGCCGAGACGGGCGGATCACTAGGTCAGGAGATCGAGACCATCCTGGCTAACACGGCGAAACCCCGTCTCTACTAAAAACACAAAAAATTAGCCGGGCGAGGTGGCGGCGCCTGTGGTCCCAGCTACTCGGGAGGCTGAGGCAGGAGAATGGCGGGAACCCGGGAGGCGGAGCTTGCAGTGAGCTGAGATCTGGCCACTGCACTCCAGCCTGGGTGACAGAGCGAGACTCCGTCTCAAAAAAAAAAAAAAAAAAAAAAAAAAAAAAAAAAAAAGAAACCAAAACTCATCAGACTAAGACAGTAATGTTTGTTTAACATAAGCTATACTGCAGTTAATAATCTCATTGGACTTAGGAGTTTTAAAAAAATATAACTTCTGGTCAGGTACAGTGGCTCATGCCTGTAATCCCAGCACTTTAGGGGGCTGAGGTGGGGAGATCACTTGAGCCCAGGACTTCGAGACCAGCCTGATCAACATAGTGAGACCATGTTTCTACAAGAAATAGAAAAATTAGCTGGACATGGTGGCACATGTCTCTAGTCCTAGCTACTTGGGAGGCTGAGGTGGGAGGATCTGTTGAGCCCAGGAGGTTCTGTTGAGTCCAGGAGGTTGAGGCTGAAGTGAGCCATGATTGCGCCACTATATTCCTGCCTGGGTGACAAAGTGAGACCCTGTCTCAAAAAAAAAAAAAAAAAAGGACCCAAAAATATAACTTCTAAAAATAATTATTTAAAAAACAATCACTTTACAGCTCTACCACTACTTTAAACAAAAAATATTTCTAGAGATTCTTACATTTAAAAAGACAGAAGAGATATGCAATTTCTCTTTAAGTTACTCATTCTGATAAACTCACATTTTAATTTCCTATACTGAAGAATGAGGTATATACTCAGCTCATTATCATCATGGATATCTCTACACCATAGATGCTTTCCTAAACAGGTGATTTTAAATCATGTTGAATTTTTTATGTAATTTAAGGACTGGCTGTTTAATGGCATAGTAAATATTTTATTTAAAATATCACTTTTGTTTTTGGAGACAGGGTCTGTCTATGTCGTCCAGGCTAGAGTACAGTGGTGATCATAGCTCACTGCAGCCTCAAACTCTTGGGCTCAGGTATCTCACCACCTCAGCCTCCTGAGTAGCTAGGACGAAAGGTGTGTGCCACCATGCCTGACTAATTTTTTTTTTTTGGTAGAGATGTGCTCTTGCTATGTTGCCCAGGCTGGTCTTGAACTCCTGGGCTCAAGCGATCCTCCCGCTTCAGCCTCCCAAAGTGCTGAGATTATAGGAGCAAGCCACTGTGCCTGGTTTTAAAATTACCTTCAAAACTTACCCTATTTTAAAGTTTGGATTTCAAAAAAAACAGTGTTTTTAATACGTTTGTGTGAGTTACAGTCAAACACAAATTTGGGGTTTCAGAAATCTCAAATTTTGACTCAAAGGCCAACAAGGTTTTATCTTAAACTGTAGAAAACAGGCATACACATACTTTCATTAAGGCAGCTTTCAAACTATAATCAGGAACACAAACCATTAAGACTAGACAAACAAAATTTAGGATAAACAACTTAACAGGGAAGTAAGTTTCTACTCCCTGGATAGAAGAGGAAGATGGCCCATTCTGTTCAATTTGCTGAGGACTCTGGGCCTATCCCTGGCCTTGTGCTCTGTCAGGGTGGGAGTTATGGGCAAATCTGGGAAGACAAGGTGAAAGGAAATCCTGCTGGCAAACCACAAAGGGAGAACAGAGGGAACACTGGTAATCTGCTAAGCATTTCAATCGAGCAGCCTAATGCCACGAACCTTCCTCTGACGGGCCCTACACTCAAATGGAATTGATAACACTGGAAAGAGTTACTACAGCTATAGTTATAACTGACAGAAAAACCTCTGGCTATATCATACATGTTACTCCTGGCTCAGAAGGAGAGGAAAAGTAAAAGGATTCACTTCTAACAAGCAAAATAATTTTTTTTTTTTTTTTTGAGATGGAGTCTCACTCTGTTGCCCAGGCTGGAGTGCAGTGATACAATCACAGCTCATTACAGTTTCAATGTCCTGGGCTCAAGCAATCCTCCTGCCTCAGCCTCCCGAGTAGCTAGGACCACAGGTGTGTGCCACCACACCTGGCTAATTTTTATTTTTTGGTAGAGATAGGGTCTTAATGGCCAGGCGTGGTGTCTCACGAGGTCAGGAGTTCGAGATCAGCCTGGCCAACACGGTGAAACCCTGTCTCTACTAAAAAAATTAGCCGGGCGTAGTGGCAGGCACCTGTAATCTCAGCTACTTGGGAGGCTGAGGCAGGAGAATTGCTTGAATGCGGGAGGTGGAGGTTGCAGTGAGCCGAGACCGCACCACTACACTCCAACCTGGGCAACAGAGCGAGATTCCGTTTCAAAAAAAAAGAGAGAGAGAGAGATAGGGTCTTACTATGTTGCTCAGGCTGAGAAACTTAAAACTAAAGAGTTGATTTCTTTTTTTTTTGTAGGAGTAGGCTGGGCGAAGAGAAGTATAGTAGTTAGAAACACAAGATAAATTTATGATGATCATGTAATCCATGAGATCTTCCTAAGTACAATTATTAAAATGCCACATTCAAACTGAACGTGCACATTATGTTCAAAAATCTTACAAAAGAAATGCAGATTAACCAGTGTTAATATAATAATAAAGAATAGTGGCTGGGCGCAGTGGCTCACACCTGTAATCCCAGCACTTTGGGAGGCTGAGGCGGGCGGATCACGAGGTCGGGAGATAGAAACCATCCTGGCTAACATGGTGAAACCCCGTCTCTACTAAAAATACAAAAAAATTAGCCGGGTGCGGTGGCGGGCGCCTGTAGTCCCAGCTACTCGGGAGGCTGAGGCAGGAGAATGGCGTGGACCCAGGAGGTGGAGCTTGCAGTGAGCCGAGATCGCGCCACTGCACTCCAGCCTGGGCGACAGAGTGAGACTCCGTCTCAAAATAAATAAATAAATAAATAAATAAATAAATAAATAAATAAATAAAATAAATAATAATAATAAAAAAAGAATAAATACATTTTTGTTTTATGAGAGTTTAAATTTCTCTATACAACATGATCAACTTTGGGGAGTTGTGGTATCAGATGTAAAAGAAACATCAGTAGGCCGGGCGTGGTGGCTCAAGCCTGTAATCCCAGCACTTTGGGAGGCCGAGATGGGCGGATCACGAGGTCAGGAGATCGAGACTATCCTGGCTAACACGGTGAAACCCCGTCTCTACTAAAAAATACAAAAAACCAGCCGGGCGAGGTGGCGGGCACCTGTAGTCCCAGCTACTCGGGAGGCTGAGGCAGAAGAATGGCGTGAACCTGGGAGGTGGAGCTTGCAGTGAGCCGAGATCGGGCCACTGCACTCCAGCCTGGGAGACAAGCTCCATCTCAAAAAAAAAAAGAAAGAAACATCAGTAAGGGAGAACAAGTGACTACGGAATGCTTTAAGAAATCCACAATGTCATGCCAACCAGTGTTCTGTGATGAACACAAATTTGTCATAGTCTGGCTCTAAACAGGTAAAAGGAGAACTGAGACCAGAAGGGAACCAAAAAGCAGCCAGGCGTGTTCACACAGGTTAGCAAGGAAAACCATTTAAAGGAAGCACACTCAGAAACACTCTGGCCTCTGGCTGAGTGTTTGTGTGACTGGGGTTTGCACAGTTCTGAGAACTAAAAACAGCACCCAGACCTTCTGGGCAAAGGCACTATTTAGAATAGAAAGTGATTGTGTGTAGCAATTTGCATTCTCAGAGAAACTGTTTCACTTCAACTTCAGTTATTAGAATTATACATGAGTAGGTCAGAGTGACAGAAAGGTCTAAAACTAAGTCTCCCCATACCCTCATGATGTAAGCCTGCCTGCAGGAGTTAGGAGAGAGGAAAAACTTCCACGAACTCTCAGTGCTTAGTAAAGCCCATGAAAGAAGGCAAAGAGCCAGGAGTTGCATTTACCTTGACAACTGTGCTATTTCTTTCTAAAGTACTTTTAATTCAAGGGTGAGAGGAAGAAAAAAAAGTACCAGAAACATAATGAAAGTTTTCACATTCTTTCACAAGAAAAAGTAGAATTAAAGGGAAGATGACAGAAAAAAATAGAAATTTATATGCATGCCTTAATTAATACCTGTAGGGAGGCAAATCTTGAGAATTATAAGTCTATTATGACAGCAGGCCTTAACCAGGGACAATTTTTGTGCCCCAGGGAACATTTAGCAATGTTTGGAGACATTTTTGGTTGTCACAACTAGGGGGAGATGCTACTGGCATCTAGTGGGTGAAGGATGCTTAGCAGCATCCTACAATTCCCAGGACAGCCTCCCACAGCAAAGAATATAGCCCGAAATGTCAATAAGTATGGCTGTGGGGAGGCCCAGTACTATGTTCACACATCTCTCGAATTTCAAAGGATTATATGATTGCTTTTTATGCAATTTTATGTGAAATTGCTTCTTCAGAGCAAGCAGTTCCCAAAAACAGATCACATGGTACCATATACTCAAATCTAGCCAAAGAATCCTTTTAAGTACTCAGTTACAATGATTACAAAAGGAAATGCCTTTAGTAAAAAAGTAAAGAAAAAAGTATTAGTAAATATAATAATAGGATCCTTGGGAAATGTAATGCTTTTGGATCATATGACAAGAATTATGAGAGAGAAAAAGAGAGAGAGAGAATGAGAATATTCTTGGCTAGATGAAACAGATGATAAAATAAATTTTTCTTAGAGAAATAAAACATTGCAATGCTCTTCTATTTTCTTTATTAAATATAAGGGAAGAAAACTTAGACAAAAACTTAACTGCAGAAACAAAAACCTACATACAGATAAGTCACTGAATATATATCTGAATGGAAAGAAAAACTCAAGGTTGCTTTATTGGCAAAAATATTAACAAATCAAACCAAGTGAAAATTTACATTATTAGCATGTGAAATGTATTGTTCTTGAAGTTTCACAATGACCCCTATGTTGGAATACCCCCGAAACAAGGTCTTGAATAAAACTAAGTTTTACCTAGTTTACCAAAGTTATATTAGGAAATCCTATTGACATAATCTTCAAAATATATCAGGAATCTAACTAATTTTTTATTTTTTTACTACCTCCACTGCTACTACTCTGGTCTAAGCCAGGCAGGATCATCTCCTGTCTCCTTTTTACTCTCCCCTTTGCACATTTTACCTCAGCCACACCGGCCTCCTTGCTGTTCCTCAAGCAGGCTACTTGTGTTCCTGTCTTTCGGTCTTTGCACTGGCTGTTTCTTTTACCCAAAATGCTCTTCCCTCAGCTATCAGATTAGCCCACTTCCTCTCTTCCAAGTCCTTGCTCAGATATCATCATCTCAATGTGGCCTGCTTTGACCACCGTATTTACAAAAGCAAGCCCTTCTCTGGACACTCCCTAACCTTCTGACTACTCTAGTTTTTTCTGTGATACTTTTCACATTCTAGCCTACTACGTAGTTCATTTCTGTTTACTGAGTATTGTCTCCCTGAACTAGAATGTCAGCTCCATGAGGGCAGTGATTTTTGTCCGTTTTCTTCACTGACGTAGCTCCAGTTCCTAGGACAGTGCCTGCTACACAGTAGGCACTCAATAAATATCTTTTGGATGAATGTCTTAAGAAAAATACACCAAAATTAAAAATTTTCAATTAACTAAATGTGAGTATTTTATTCACCCATGTAAAAATGTGTGGATTTCAGCTTCTGAAATATAAAGACCGGGCACGGTGGCTCACGCCTGTAATCCCAGCACTTTGGGAGGCCAAGGTAAGAAGAATGCTTAAGCCCAGGAGTTCAAGACCAAGCTGGGCAACAGGGTGAAACCTTGTCTCTACAAAAAAATACAAAAAAAATTTAGCCAGGTGTGGTGGCGCACACCTATAGTCCCAGCTACTCTGGAGGCTGAGGCATGAGAATTGCTTGAGCCTAGGAGGCAGAGGTTGCAGTGAGCCGAGATTGCACCACTGTACTCCAGCCTGGGTAACAGAGCAAGTCCCTGTCTCAAAAAAAGGAAAAAAATGAAATAAAATAAAAAATCGACATTAACGTGTGCTCTGTGTTGAGTGTGTCTCCCAACTGAACAATGGCTATTTTTGGGGTGGTTTCTTCTTACTAATTTGCAGTTTGAGAACTATTTCTTTTTCATTCTTTGGTATGTTTCTACGTACTTCCTCTAAATTATTTAGCATGTACTTTAGAAATAATAAACTAATCTAATACACTCCAATGTAAGACTACTTTTGGGCCTTTGCCCAAATTCCTTCTGCCTGAAATGTCTTTTTGTCTCCATATAACTACCCCATGATTCAAGACCAAGCTCCAATGTGACCTCCCCCAGGAAATTTCTCTGACCTCATCTTTTAATGATAATTATCACCTTCTACCTTGCATAATAATTATGTCTGTCTAAAGGTGGCCACCACCAAGTTCTCCCATCCTTGTATATATCTGGCACTCCATCAATCAAAATATGAACCTATGTTTCTTCCCCTTTAACTCAGACTAGCCTTGTGACCTTTTTGTGATGTATGTTTCAACTAATGAAATACATAAGATGTGATACAGTGTCAGTTTGCTTCAGGAGGCCTAACACCTTCCATTTTTGCTCTTTTGGAGCCCTAACACACTGTCTTGCTGGACATAGGGCCACGTGGAAAGAGAGAGAGACGTTTTGAATGAGAGACTGCAAAGAGTGCCCAGCCAGCTCCCAGCTGTTCTACTCACTTCAGTTGAGATGCCAGAAAAATGAGTGAAGTCTATGTGGAAACTAGCCATGCTACGTCACCAACGTCCTGTGAAACAGAATTGAGCAGTCCCTATTAAGCTCTGCCCAAACTGCAGAATTGTGAGCAACTAAGCAGCAGTTATTGATTGAAGTCACTATGTTTTAGCATGTGTTGATCTGCTGCCGTAGATAAGAGATGCCCAGCCTTATCTCCCTACTGAGACCATAATACTTTTAGGGCTCCAAGCACAGTAATCTAAAAAATAGGCACTTAAATATTTGTTAAATAAATAAATCAGAAGGTAAATTAAAAGGTGAGGTCAAATTATCTACTTTTGGATATTATTTAGTTTTAGGTTGTCATATCAAATACCATTGCTAAGGCCGGGCGCGGTGGCTCAAGCCTGTAATCCCAGCACTTTGGGAGGCCGAGACGGGCGGATCGCGAGGTCAGGAGATCGAGACCATCCTGGCTAACACAGTGAAACCCCGTCTCTACTAAAAAATACAAAAAAATAGCCGGGCGAGGTGGCGGGCGCCTGTAGTCCCAGCTACTCAGGAGGCTGAGGCAGGAGACTGGCGCAAACTCAGGAGGCAGAGCTTGCAGTGAGCTGAGATCCGGCCACTGCACTCCAGCCTGGGCGACAGAGCGAGACTCCGTCTCAAAAAAAAAAAAAACAAAACCAAATACCATTGCTAATCAAAAGCTGACTATATTATTGAAAGTATTACAGTATAATATGCTGTAAATCATTGTTTATTGTATGATGCTGATATAATTATCTTTCGAGAATAATTGATTCAAAATAAAATTGCCTCTTGAGCAAAACAGTTCTTAACATAATGCTATTACATGAACACATTTTAGGTTTTTAAATTACTATTTTTTTCTTGTATATATTTTAGAATATATACAAAGAGATATACATTAATTAATGCAAACTAATTGCACAGCAAGCTACTACAGTTGACAATTTCCCACCTTTTACCTTTCCACACTTTTATTTCTCTTTGGATAACTGAAGAATACTTTTTTTTTTTTTTTTTTTGAGATGGAGTCTTGCTCTGTCACCCAGGCTGGAGTGCAGTGGCACAATCTCGGCTCGCTGCAACCTGCGCCTCCTGGGTTCAAGCGATTCTCCTGCCTCAGCCTCCCAAGCAGCTGGGACTACAGGCATGCGCCACCATGCCCGGCTAATTTTTGTATTTTTAGTAGAGATGGGGGTTTCACCATGTTGGCCAGGCTGGTCTTGAACTCCTGACCTCAGGTGATCCACCCGCCTTGGCCTCCCAAAGTGCTGGGATTACAGGCATGAGCCACCGGGCTCGGCCAGAATACTTTTTCATAAAGGGGGACCCATTGAGATGCTCAGTGTTGAGTTTTGATAATAACAATATCATTTTCTTAACACATCCGAAAAGGATGAATGAGATATTTTACAACTAATTTACACTAATGTGTATTTTGTACATTTCTCCAGTGATTTTCATTTGCTATTAAAATATTTTACTAGATGGTTTTGGAATTGCTCATGCTTTCCCTCAGCTTTTAACTACAAGGATTTCTGTGAAAATTTTCCAAACATTATAGATACTTTAATTAAACTCTGCTTAATTTTCTTAATCATTTAAAGTATTAAATACATTGAAGAAGCCAGGCCTTTAATAATATATCTCGAGGGAAGGAACACTATGTCTGCACATGCCGGAGGTTAGAGAAAGACCAGTGACAAAATATCAGAGCTTAAAAGTGTAGCCCAGGGCCAAAGGGACCTCAGGGGCTCCCTAGTGATTCTGGGCCTTGGGAGAAGCTAGGGATCAGGAGGAAGGCCTATTGGTCTCGTTTCTTGCCTCCCTCTATGTTTGGCTTGACACCATTAAAAAACCAGGAACTGAGAGTTCTCATTAACCCGATACTGGGATCAAATAGGCAGAAAGACTGAATAATGATAATATTGGTATTCCAAGCATAAAATCGTATTATATGTATAATTATGATTTCATACTATATTTAAAAATTATCTGCAAAAAAAAAATGCTGACTATTCTGCATTGCAATATTATGAAAATATGTGTATGATTAACTTTTACTATATAAACCAAATTCTAATTTTTCCCCCAATTAACTCAGTATAGGATATTGTTTGGTTTTTCCTATTTATTGGATTTTTCATTTCTCTCACACACACAATGACAAAAGAGAAATAATACAATTTTAGATTGCATGAATACTTTAGTAAAAATAAATAAATTGAAATTATAGTGTTCCTAGTTAAGAATTAGTACAATGACTTCCCAAATACAAAGCAGTTCAATACATTTTTACTTATAAGTAAAATTAAGATGTTCTTCATGATAATATTAAAGAATTCTTGATTATCATTGCCATATCAGCATTTTTTCACAAACATTAAAGTTAGTGATAACAAATGACTTACCTTCACATCCCTGTGAATTATGTTATTATCATGGCAGTAGCGTAGAGCTTCCAGTATCTGTCTCATATAATGGCTGTAAAAAACAAAAGAAATCTAAAAACCGTAAACAATTTTTATTTTAAAACTTAATATACAGTGCTCCTAGTTTATAACTCCCACTCTCATATTAGCTGTCCATGGCCACATTTTATTTGAGCAGACAAGATGGATGTAAAGTGATGCTTAATAATGAAAATGTTGGCAGACTCACAAGTTTATGGGTTTCATGAAGAAACAGTATGCTCTACATTTTCTAAGCTATCTAAGTCAAAAGAATTACACACTGTTCATAAGTAAATTTGCTTTGCAAACTAAAAATTCAAGCTTAAAACATGACAATTTTTTCCCCCAATACTCAGGTAATTCTACTTAAACTGGACTGCTGTTATATAAACAGTGCTCAGGGCTGCCCCAAGGATTCAGACTAGAGCGGTGGGAGCCTTTGATCTGCCAGCAAATAATAAGATGCTCTCCATCTTACTTCCATTTAGCTGTGAGGACAAATGAGGGAAGAACGGCCCTTATCAGACAATTTCCTTTTGTAACATAATCAAGTTTTAGTTGGGGCTCCCTTGAACTAAGTGGAGTTAGTTCTAGGCACATGTCCTAGAAAGCCTGACTCCTTACATGGCCAGCTGAGGATCCCTCCTGGAGCACAGGTGAGAACAAAGAAGAAATCAGCATTTTAAAGAACAGGCATTAAAAAATGGTAACGGGGTTAACTAGCAACCATGTGTGACAAGAACAGTTGATTCAGTACTACTAAATAGGACCGCCTCCTATTTCTAAAGTTCTTCTATAATTGCCCTGTTACTCTTTCTCTGAGTATCTGTTTCATTTTCTGTATTTTATTCCCTCTATATTTGTCTTTCTCTTTTCTTCCTATTATCCCCCTTCTTTTCTCATTTTTTTCCTTTTCCTTCCCAACCAGCATGACAGAAATGCAACAGACTTAACACTGTTCATTGTATAATATTTATAGAATTTTGTTTTGTTTCCGGATCTTACATTTCTGATACAAGTGACCTTGAACATGTGTATGTGACTCAGGAAAAATAAAAAAAAAAAAATTCCTATTCTGGCTTTACAATTAAAAGACATTTCCATCAAGTTCCCTCTTTGGCATGATACCATCTAATCAAGCTCACAGGAGTATTCCTCTAGTTAGCATATGCATTATTTCATGTATTACAACTAATTGGAAGGGTTCCATTTTAAAAATGAAATGTAGGAGAAAAAACAAAAACAAAAACAAAAACAAACCCAAGCCTTGTTCCTGTACTAATCACAGGCTCCTTACAACTGGGCTTTAAGCCAGAGAGCTAGGCTCATGTAATCATTACTTCTGATGTTTAATTTATCTTACTTTGCAAATGCACATATAAGGGGTTGTGCTCATATACTCTTTGCTTGGGCCATTGTAGCCTGTAATTAAGTTTTGTTTATTTTTTATTTTTATTTTTTGAGATGGAGTTCCCCTCTTGCCTCCCAGCCTGGAGTGAAGTGGTACGATCTCGGCTCACTGCAACCTCTGCCTCCTGGGTTCAAGCGATTTTCCTGCCTCAGCCTCCCAAGTAGCTGTGATTACAGACACGGGCCACCACGCCCTGCTAGTTTTTCTATTTTGAGTAGAGACAGGGTTTCACCATGTTGGCCAGGATGGTCTCAAACTCCTGACCTGAAGTGATCAGCCCGCCTCAGCCTCCCAAAGTGCTGGGATTACAGGCATGAGCCACCATGCCTGGCCATAAGTTTTGTTTAAATGAGGGGTTGTTAACTTGGTGTTGTGGTCCATTACTGGTTCAAATCAGGCTTTGGAGGATCTGTAACCCCTTGAAATGGCTGAGAGACTACACCTGTCAAAGTGCTTTGTAAACTAAACCATGCTACAAAGGTTGAGTCATTATTATTACAATATTATTATTGTTAAGTTCAGTCAAAGGTTTAGGAACAGCTTATTTGTCCATCTAGATGTCAACATGGAAATAATGGATAAATTAAAATTAGTTAAAGTGGACATAGCTTGTACCTACGGAATGAACTATTTGGGATACAAAGCACTGAGACAGCCACCTAAATTATCTTTAACCTAAAGAAAATTCCTATCTCAAAGTCTCATAACACAAAACAAAACTCAATGAATGAGGATTTTTTCATTTGCATATGAGAACACTCAATTATTTGACCCAAACATACGTACACAGCAGAATCTTTGCGGTGTGTGTGGAGACAGTAGAACTATTTTTCTCCCCAAGTTATAACAGAACTGAACTATCTTTCTCCACCCTCCCAAACATGATCCTGGGAGGCAATGCATGTCAAAGTGTGCAAGCAGAATAAAATAAGAACTAAAATCTGCCCAAATGTTCTAGAAAGTTGATGACTAAACTTTTAATCAAAAGATTTCACTTCATGAAGCATCATAGGGACCTGTGCTTTCAGAGAAATGCAGCAATATATTTGTTTATCTTTCCTAAGGATCAGCAAGATAACTCCATGGAAGAAAAGAGCTGGCCAGCAATGCATTTACTGCCTTTGGAAGGAGGCATTTCAGGGGTGCAGCATGGTAGAAGAGAGGTGATTCAGTCTGCTCTTCTTGTCAATGCAGGTGACAAAGCCTAATGCTATTTGCTAGGCAGAAGAGACCTTATCTCTGAAATGCCCTTAACAGGGTATCTCTGGCTAAGGATTACTATGGTAAGTAGAACATGGGATCTCTGAGGCACAGATGGCTTCCTGGAGAATGTCATGGAGCTATCCAAATCTCTGGGGTGTAAAATAAAGATATTTGCAATGCTCCCCTTTGTGTGTGGAAACTCACAAATCCCAGTATAAACCTCATCTATTCTGGGCCAGAGGTGCATTTCTGAGGCAGTAAGAAGTGACGTGGGGGGCTGCCCTTCCCTTCTGTCTGCTTCACTTGAGCCTTCTGATTGCCTGTATCCTTGAAATTATTTAGTAAAGCTTGGTACTAGTTAAGAAGATCTCTGAGAGTTTGATTTGATAATATGATCTTGTGTGTTAGCTCACTCCACAACTCATCACCCCTGAAAGGATGGAGGTAATCACTAATTGGGTTGCATTAAGGACTGAATACAGTTTTACTTTATGCCATGCTTTGCTGCTCCTCTTGAAGCTCAGCCAGCTGGAGAAAAACAACATTATCAATTTGATTACTTGGTGTCTCAAAGTCTTCTTGCAGTCGGTCTCACTAGAATACTGATACAAGCTAAATTTCCTAACAATAAATCACAGAATCAGCGAGGATGAAAAAAGATTAGAAGTCATCTGTCATTAAACCAATGGAGGAATCTATGCGCACTTGTTGCATGGTCATTGATCCTCTGCAATAGGAAACACACATAATAATACTTTCTGAGTCTCCGCCTACTTTTTTTATTGTTCAGAGGAAGAACCTTTAATAAACTGCCTCCAAACCTCCCTCTTTGCAACGTCACCTACTGGTGTCAATGCTACTCTTTTTTGGTCCACTCTGGAAAGTTCGTTTCACCATTTTAACAGCTTATACAGGTGGATTTAAAAATCAATAGGCTTTCATTTTGATGTGTATAAACATCTACCTTTTCTATAAATCTCAAGATTAGGAGAGACCACAAGTCATGTCATTGTATGACATCATCTCTTCACACTACCATCCTGCCTATCCTGACACATAGCCCAGTGGCAGAGATAGGCTTGAAGTTAAGAAAAAGCAATATAGATGACTGGGGACCAGAGTAAAAGTGGTACTGGTTTCACATCAATCCTGTCAGCATACCTGCCAGGTATCCCAGTGTTATTGTGGTTCAAGAAGGAAAAAAATCCCCTTCTTCCACTGAGTTTCACTAGTATTGACTATTTTTGGTATGAAAGAATGCTTTAAAATTTTGAGGGACAAGGAAGAATAAAAATTTAAAATTGTAATAAAAACTCAAAATAATAGAAGATAGGATTAAAAAAAAACCTAGAATGTGCTTTAGAGAACATGGCACAAAAGAAAAGAGGATATTTAGCTTCAGTTCTACCACGTATAGATCAGAAGCCTAAAGAACACACATAAACTTTCATTTGCTCCTTCGCCCTAGCCCCAGCAGTACAAAAACACAGCGACCACACATTGAGCATATTCTTTATTTTGTGCTATAGCCATGGCTGCTCCATCCCTGAGACTAGGTCCCTTGCTCTTCAGCTAGAAGGAGTCAGGGCAATGAATTTGAAGACATTCAAGTCATGCTGAGCTCAAAGCTGTATTAAGGTGGTCTCCAAGTTGTTTCCAGCTATGTTTGTCTAAAATGCTATAATTATAAAAGAAATGATAAGACAGAGGAAATCATTTAATATAACTGTTTTTCAAATGATAGAAAGTTTTCATAAATCCTAGGCTAGGAACGGGAGTTCATGCCTATAATCCAAGCACTTTGGGAGGTTGAGGCGTGCAGATCACTTGAGGTCAGGAGTTCGAGATCAGCCTGGCCAACATGGTGAAACCCCATCTCTATTAAAAGAAATACAAAAATTAGCCGGGCATGGAGGTGCATGACTGTAATCTCAGCTACTTGGGAGGCTGAGGCAGGAGAATCACTTGAACCTGGGAGGCAGAGGTTGCAGTGAGCTGAGATCACGCCACTGCACTCCAGCCTGGGCGACAGAATGAGACTCTGTCCCTCCTCCCCCACCCAAAAAAGTTAATATGTTTGTGAGTTTGAAACCTTCAACATATTATGCCTGGTGACTAAGAAGGGATGCTGTATTCCATGTATTAAAAAGGCAACCTACAGCAGTGGGTAATTGTGATATGATTGAATGTAACCAAAACAGAAAGCTGTGTTGCTCTAAATTTATAAGCAAGTGGCCCAGCACGTGCATGGCTCCTGCGATTTTTCATATTTACTTCTTATTTTGAGTCATTAGGTCTTTACAACAACTTCTCCACTTAGAACAAACAGCTGCCATTTGATTGGTAGGTCTCACACTGGCCTGAAGCAAATATATTTTTTAAAATGGTGCTTCTATTTCTCTTCCTTTTACTGTTCTTTATTTTTCGTTAATTATTGTGAGATAATTTGATATCACTAAAAGGCAAAATGAAGAACTAATGAGGCAGATTTGCTAAAACAAAAATAAAAAAAACCCAAGTAAAATTCTACATAGTTCCTGAGCTATTAGATCCCCGCTTCTTGTACAAAAATCATCACAAGTGGGAAAGATAGCAGTACTGAAAATGTAAGCTTGTATTATAAACCCATGTTTTTATTTTATTTATTTATTTTTGAGATGGAGTTTTGCTCTTGTTGCCCAAGCTGGAGTGCAATGGCGCAATCTCGGCTCACTGCAACCTCCTCTCTGTGGCCAGGCTGGAGTGCAGTGGCGCGATCTCAGCTCACTGTAACCTCCGCCTCCTGGGTTCAAGCGATTCTCCTGCGTCAGCCTCCCGAGTAGCTGGGACGACATGCGCATGCCACCACGCCCAGCTAATTTTTGTATTTTTAGTAGAGAAGGGATTTCACCATGTTGGCCAGGATGATCTCGATCTCTTGACCTTGTGATCCGTCCGCCTCAGACTCCCAAAGTGCTGGGATTACAGGTGTGAGTCACCGTGCCCGGCCCCTATAAACCCATGTTAATAGATAACTCATTGTTTGGTATTTTGCATTTCCAGTGACTATCAATTCTACTAACACATACTAAAACAGAGATGTTCCTTGTAGCAAAGAGCAGCAGTACGCTCTTCATCAGTTTGTCATGTGATGTCTTTGTCATTTTTTTTTACTTTCACCTTGACCTCTGGGGATTAGATATACACTACATACCTGGCTACAGCTTCACTGTACACAAAACCAGCATCCGCTCGCTTTACGATTTCAAAACACAGATCTGCTCCATCCATACTGTAAAGAAATGTGAAAAAGAACATAAGAAAAGAGGAAATTCCAGGAAGAAAACACTGAAAGTAAATACATCGTAACTAAGTTATTAGTTGGTTTACTGCTAAGGATTATGTTATTTAAATCTCCTTTCTTTCAATGAAATATAGACATAAATTACAAAGGGCATGATAGTCATCTTCACATTGAAAATCTGCAGGGAAAGAAACAGGAAGAACAGGCTAACAGTAATATCAAATAATATGAGTATATAAAATTGACTATAAATTTTCTTTAGGTTTTCACAAAAAGAAGCATCAGAAAATAGCAATGCTAGGGTTGTGTGCATATTTTAAAGTCAAATTCCAAAAATATTCAGTTATGTAGCATACAAGGATTTAAAAAAAACATCTTGCTATTGTTATTACCACCAAATGGAAAAATTCAGGCTATATGCTGTGGAAGGAAAAAACAATGACTTATATATAAAATAAAATGTATTTTTGTTTACACTGCCATTCCCAAAGTTCATTGCTACAAACATATTGTAACACACAGATGTGTTGGTAACACAGTGTCATGATATTGTCTTAGAACTTACAGTCGTTATCTACTTCTCACCAGATAAGTAATGCCTCTTGTTGTCTTGGCCACACCTTGCCCTTCTACCTACCCTGTCCACTGATGTTTCAAGAAAATCTTCCTCTCTAGGCAGAATGGTCTTATTATCACTCCCCGAGTACACCATTTTCTTTTTTACTTTTTGTATATATTGCTTTTCATTTTCAAAACCTACCTTAATTAAAGGGTTCATCCAAACCTACCTTCCCCAGAAGCCCCCTCAATGACTACCAGCCATATTAATGTCTTCCTTTGCTTTTCATTCTATAACAACCCTATATGGTCCATAACATTTAGCACTTACATACAAACACCTCCCCTTCCCCCCACGTATACCTATATATGTATACATGAATTTTGCCATATTATACATATTAAACTATTCAAATATTAATAGCTAACATTTTCATAACGCTTTAAGGCTTATAACATATTTTCAAATGCAGTATCTCATTCATTCATTCAGTAGTTCAGTTTCCAATATAACTGCTGCAGACATTATACTGAGGAAATAGAAACTTCTGGAAGGGAAAGTAAAGGAACTAACATACTTCCTATTCATGAGGCATCACAGGAAGCAGTCCTTGTTATGCCTCCCCTCATACTTATAACCACCCCATGAGGTCAGCATCATTTTCAAATAATTTGTCTAAGTGAGTGGACAAGTATGTGATAGGGACAGGATTGAAATCCCTGTCTAGCTATGTCCTGTGTGTGCTCTTCCCATTGATTATAGCTATATCTACTGGGTGTGCAAGGAACAAATGCACATCTTTAAGCCCTACAACAGTTCCATGATAGTGTAAAGTCCTAAAGAACAAGAAAAAATATATTTATACTACCTAATACCCAGCAGAAGACTGAGCACGCTGTAGACACCTAATGAACAGTTGATTCTATTATTTGGATCTTGGTGTGGTTTTATATAAATGAATGAAAATACTTTCACATTTATACAGGCTCCAAAAACTTTACCAAGTTTCCATTTCACACCTAAGGAACATTTTCCAATGTCAAATAGGATTCTTCTCCAAAATAATGTTTACAGTGGCAGAGTCTATTACAAACATTACTATAAAGGCCTAGTGTACTCCCTAGTATGGCAGCACTCATTTTTCACCAACAGAAATAAAGCCTAGATGAAAGCGATCATGAATCTTGGTGAACAACTATGATTATCTGTATGGTAAAATTCCTACAAGCTGAGTTGCTAGGACAAGGGGTATATACAATAACACTTTTTTTTTTTTTTTTTTTTTTTTTTTGAGACGGAATCTTGCTCTGTAGCCCAGGCTGGAGTGCAGTGGTATAATCTTACCTCACTGCAAGCTCCGCCTCCCAGGTTCACGCCATTCTCCTGCCTCAGCCTCCCGAGTAGCTGGGACTACAGGCACCCGCCACCACGCCCGGCTAACTTTTTGTATTTTTTTAGTAGAGATGGGGTTTCACCATGTTAGCCAGGATGGTCTCGATCTCCTGACCTCGTGATCCGCCCACCTTGGCCTCCCAAAGTGCTGGGATTACAGGCGTGAGCCACCGCACCCGGCCTACAATAACACTTTTGATACACACACAACACCAGAAACAGTTTAACAATTTATACTCCCACTACCAAGTGTGAATGTGTCCCTTGCTCTACTAGGATAATGATTATTTTTTTTCATCTTTGCCAATTAGATAAGAGGAAAAAAGTCATTTATGATTGCTTTAATTTGTATTTCCTTGATTACTAGAGAGAATAAATATTTTTCATTTCTTTGTCCCATGGGGAGAAAAGAAATGCTATTTTAAAAACTGGCTGTAGTTTAAGCTGGTTGGTTGATCTATGAGGACTAAAAAACATCTCATAGTGAAGGAATCAGTTTTGCTTAGGCTTTTTCCTTTGTAATTGTGATATATGAGGGTAAGCACTATTCAACTTAGATGAGACAGGGGTTAGGAAAAGGAGAGAGCTAAACTGATTGCCTAATGAAGCAATAAGAATTTAGGTTCTTTCTGCCGTCTCTCCATGCTGCCATAATGGTGTGCATGAATGTCCTGGCCGATGCTATCCAGAGCATTAACAATACCAAAAAGAGGCAAACACTAGGTTCTTACTAGGTTGTGCTCCAAAGTTACTGTCTGGTTTCTAACTGTGATGATGAAGCATGGTTACACTGGTGAATTTGAAATCACTGATGATCATAGAGCTGGGAAAACTGTTGTGAACCTCAGGCAGGTTAAACAAGTGTGGAGTGATCAGCCCCAGATTTGATGTGCAACCCAAAGATCTAGTAAAACGGCAGAATAACCTGTTCCCATCCTACCAGTTTGGATTCACTGTATTAATGACCTCATCTGGCATCATGGACCATGAAGAAGCAAGATGAAAACACACAGGAGGGAAAATCCTGGAATTCTTTTTCTAGGAATGTAATACATACTTACAAATAAAATGCCTCAATGGACTCTGGTGTTTCCAAAAAGAATTTGGAAGATGTTCTGAGAGCTAGAGGACTTTCTGGAGGGGCCTAGAAGGGATGAGGGAAAAGACGGGGCCTGGGGAGGAGGCAGCAAAGTGGTGAGAAGTATAAAGCCTAAGGAGGGAACCAGTCAGTGAGAAATACTTGGAAATTACTTATTGCCCTGTGCTATAATTACCAGCATGGATCAATCCATTTTGTCTGGTCATATCTGAAATACTAGTACTTGAAATGACAATATCTACCCATGTGCATACACACATGGGGGTATTTTTAGGTTTCTACTTTCTTCCACTGACTTGCCTATTCTTGCATCAAGTTCCATACCATTTAAAATACTGTAGGGTCAGACGTGGTGGCTCACACCTGTAATCTCAGTGCTTCGGGAGGCCGAGGCGGGTGGATAGCTTGAGGCCAGGAGTTCGAGACCAGCCTGGCCAACACGGTGAAACCATGTCTCTACTAAAAAAATACAAAAAAATTAGCCAGGCATGGTGGCCAGCACCTGTAGTCCCAGCTACTCTGGAGGCTGAGGCAGGAGAATCACTTGAACCAGGGAGGCAGAGGTTGCAGTGAGCTGAGATGGCACCACTCCACTCCAGCCAACAGGGCGAGACTCTATCTCAAAACAAAAACAAAAACACGGACAGACAAAATAAAATACTGTAGTAGCAGATTTTAATATTTGGCAAAATAAATCTCATTATTCTTCACCAACTTTTTTTTTTTTTTTGAAACAGAGTCTTGCTCTGTCACGCAGGCTGGAGTGTAGTGGCGCCATCTTGGCTCACTGCAACCTCTGCTTCCCAGGTTCAAGTAAGTCTCCTGCCTCAGCCTCCCAAGTAGCTGGGACTACAGGTGCTTGCCACCATGCCCGGCTAATTTTTGAATTTTTTTCGTAAAGACAGGATTTCACCGTGTTGGCCAGGCTGGTCTTGAACTCCTGACCTCAAGTGATCTGCCTGCCTTGGCCTCCCAAAGTGCTGGGATTACAGGCACAAGCCACCGCAACTGGCCTTCACCAACATTTTCTTATGATTTTTTTCTTCCCAGTTGACCTTTAAAATCATTTTGTCAAGCTATAAATTTTTTTTTTTTTTTTTTTTTGAGACGGAGTCTGGCTCTGTCGCCCAGGCTGGAGTGCAGTGGCTGGATCTCAGCTCACTGCAAGCTCCACCTCCCGGGTTTATGCCATTCTCCTGCCTCAGCCTCCCGAGTAGCTGGGACTACAGGCGCCCGCCACGTCGCCCGGCTAGTTTTTTGTATTTTTTTTTTTTTTTAGTAGAGATGGGGTTTCAACGTGTTAGCCAGGATGGTCTCGATCTCCTGACCTCATGATCCGCCCATCTCGGCCTCCCAAAGTGCTGGGATTACAGGCTTGAGCCACCGCGCCCGGCCTAAAAAATTTTTATATTTTGATTCAGATGGTAAATTTATACATTAACTTCTAGAAATTAACATTTTTCTAATATTCTCATCAATGAACATGATATGTCTCTCCACTTCCTTTCATGTCTCTAAGTTATAGTTTTATGATTTTCTTTATATTAGTTTAAAATATTTATTACTAGGTTTTTTCCCTATACATTTTATATTTTAGTTGCTATTATAAATGGGATCTTTCAGCCATTATATATATATTTTTAATTCAATGCTTCGTAACCACGGATATCAAACAAAATCACCTGTGCAACTTAGTAACTATACAGGCACATTCTTTGAAGGGTTATTCTGAAAGAGAGGCATCACTGTGAAAATATTTTTCTATTATTAAAGCTATTTATTTATAATATTAATTGACATTAAAGTAACAGAAGCAATCTACTAATTTTAAATTTCATGATACAGAAATAAAAACTAAAAATAGTTATTTATGCAAACTTTATTCAAAGAAATTTAAAATACACATATTCAGAATACACACCATCCTGATATCCTAACCTTGAACCTTCTGAACAAAATTGATGACTCAATTCTTTGATAAACTTTATTTGATAATATAATGATTCTACAAACTGACAAGGCATCTTTTATTGCTTTTCTCTTTGGCTTCCCATCTTGGGGTGCTTCTGGGGCTGTCAAGAACCCCCAAAGAACACATTCTGAATTTTCCTAGTTGGCTCCATTCTGAGGGAATGAAAGGAGAGGGAGAAGAAACCCTTCTACGGAAGAGTATGGGGGAGGTGGACTTCTACACTGTATGCAGAGAGAAATTAATTGTGAAAAGTAGAGGGATTACGAATGAGCTTAGCTGTCTCTCCTTTTCACCCATCTGAATTTTTAAAATTTATAATAAACATGCATTATTTATATAATTAAGAAATTATCCAAGACCAAATTCATCAAACAAATAAAACAGATCACACGTCTTGAGGCACAAGGTATTACTGGCTACATATTGAGGGAGATCAGAATATGCCACTCCAAAATATGCTGCTTTGGCATCAGGATTATCTGGAGTTGAAGGCACAAAATCACGTGCTATGATTTCACAGCAATGTCAAATTGCGATAACAGTTTCTAAATGTTTACTCTCAATTTCTGTACGTATCTCATGGCAGACTGGTGACAGATTGGCATTTATCTGCAAATATCCTTGAAGAGCACTGTTGTACAGATCAAATCTGGATTTTTCCAACCAGCATTTTTTCTGAGGGTGACAAAAACGCCAACTACAAAAACTGTATGAAATGTTTAAAATTATTTATTTTTTAAATGGAGACAGGGTCTCGTTTTGTCACCTAAAGCTGGACTGCAGGGGCACAATCATGGCTCACTGCAGCCTGGAATGCCTGGGCTCAGGTGATCCTCCTGCCTCAACCTCTGAAGTAGCTGGGACTACAGGCATGCACCACCATACCTGGCTAATTTTTTTATTTTTAATTTTTGTAGGGACAGGATCTGGCTATGTTGCCCAGGCTGGTCTGGAATTCCCGGGCTCAAACGATCTTTTTGCTTGGGCCTCTCATCTTAAAGTGCTGGGATTACAGGTATGAGCCACTGCGCCCAAACAAAAAGTTTTTGTTAAAGCTTCTGAGAATTAACAGTATAGTGAGTGAAAAACTACTCCTGAGAACAGAGAAGGGATTACAGCTCAAAGACGTGAACAAGAGCTGCTTCTGCCCTAGGGGAAGAATGTGGGTTTTGGAAAGGAGGGGCACTTTTAGGAACTCTGGAGAGGTAGGAGCGGGTGGGGTGGTCAGATGGAGAATGACAGGGTCCAGCTGCTTTTGCACTAGGGTGATCTAAGATGTTAAGGCTCTGATGAAACACCCTTTGCTCCTGGCTGGGACCATAGAGCTGCACCAAGAAAACTGGGGTACAGAATATATTCTGGTATGTCATGTTGGTAGCACAGAAAAACCTCAGTGCTGGTTGGGCATGGTGGTGGCTCAGGCCTATAATCCCAGCACTTTGGGAGGCTGAGGCAGGCAGATTGCTTGAGCACAAAAGTTCAAAACCAGCCTGGGCAAAAGAGTGAGATGTCGTCTCTACAAAAAATAAAAAAAATTAGCTGGGTGTGGTGATGCACACCTATGGTCCCAGCTACTTGAGAGGTTGAGGTGGGAGGATCACTTGAGCCCAGGAGATCGAGGTTGCAGTGAGCCATGACTCTGTCAGTACACTCCAGCCTGGGCAACAGAGCAAGACCCCATCCCCTCCCACCAAAAAAAGTTAAAAAAAAAAACAAAACCCAAAACCTCAATGCTTATCATGGAGACAAAAGCTCAGCCTAAAAACTTCAGCAAGAAACAAGCACTCAGAGTATGTTTCCTAACCACAAAGTAGTTATGTTAGAAATAAATTAACAAAATAACTAGAAAACCTTAAATGCTTGGACATTGAGAAATCATGCTAAATAACCAATTAATCAAATGAGAAATCATCATAATGAAAATTAGAACTTTTGTTTTTTCTTTTTTTAGAGACAGGGTCTTGTTTGTTGCCCAGGCTGGAGTACAATGGCATGATCTTGGCTCACTGCAGCCTCCACCTCCCAGGGTCAAGTTATTCTCCTGTGTCAGCCTCTGGAGTAGCTGAGATTACAGGCACGCACCTCACGTCCAGCTAATTTCTGTATTTTTAGTAGAGATAGGGTTTCTCTACGTTGGCCAGACTGGTCTTGAGTTCCTGGCTTCAAGTGATCCCCTCTGCCTTGGCCTCCCAACGTGCTGGGGTTATAGGCGTGAGCCACCGTGCCTAGCAAAACATATTCCTAACAATGACAATGAAAAGAACTTGTACAGGATTGGTGCATTACATTTCAAGATCATGGTTTTGCCATTAATAGACCACAAATATAGAAAAATGGCTGAAAGGAGGAGGGGCATAGGTCCAATCTTACAGTTTAAGAAGTTGGTGATCCATGTTACAAACACAACTTGGCATTGGAGAAACCTTGCTTAAATTAGGTAATCCACTGTTGATAGAAAAATACACCAATACAATTTTCTGAAGGGCAATTTTATAATGCATGACAAAAACTTTACACATGTACATGTCCTTTGACTCAATTATTTCCTTCCAAGGGAAATAATTAGGAATATTGGTCAAGTTTTAATGAGAAGAGTTTATCACAGCTATTTATAATAGGGAGAAATTAGAAACAACCTAAATGCCCAACAGTAGAAGAATGGTTACATAAATTGGGGTAACTAGAGTAGAATATTATATTGCCATTAAATGATGTTATAGATATACATTTATTGACAGATGTTCATAATACATTAACATGTATAAATATATACATGCATATTTATGTATAAGATGCAGCGTGAAGGCTTTGGTATTAAAATGGGGTGTTAAAGACTGGGTAGAATTATATTTGAAATTTTTTGTTTTCTTATTTTTACCTTTACTTTTTAAAAAAATGAATAGGCACTATACTTTTGTCATAGGAAATCAGTTGTTAAAAAAAAAAAGCAGAATGCAGAGGAAACGGCACTTACAAAGTAGTTTGTATCCATAAACTTGTTTTAAAACTTTAATTAGAAATTTAACAGAAACATTCTGAATGCTGACTTAAAATATTAGAAAATACGAAAAGTTACTAAGTCAGTGACATCTCATCATGAGACATGTTTTAAAAAACAGCAAATTAAACCCAATGAAGGCAGAAGGAAATAATAAGCAGAAATTAATGAAGTAAAAAAACAAAATAGAGAAAAAGCAAAGCAACAAATAGATTCTTTGAAATGATTAATAAAGGCCAGGTGCAGTGGCTCATGCCTATAATCCCAGCACTTTGGGAGGCCAAGGTAAGAGGCTCACTTGAGGCCAGGAGTTTGAGATCAGCCTCGGCAACACAGTGAGACTCCTTCTCTACTAAAAATTTAAAAATTAGTTGGGCATGGTAGCATATGCCTGTAGTCCCAGATACTCTGGAGGCAGAGGTGGAAGGCTTGATTGAATCCAGGAGTTTGAGGCAGCAGTGAGCTATGATCGCACCACTGCACTCCAACCTGGGCTATGGAGCAAGACCTCATCTCTAAAAAACTAAATAAATAAATTTTAAAACGATTAATAAATCTAGAAAATTCCTAACATTTGGAAACTAGACAATATACTTTTATTACATAGATCTCAGAATAAATCATTAGAAAATATTTTAAATTGAATAATAATAACAACAGTAAATACATCAAAACTTGTAAAATGTAGGTAAAACAGTACTTAGAGGGAAATTTATACTGCTATAGATGTACATATTAGAAAAGAAAGGCTGGCCAAGTGCAGTGCCTCACACCTGTAATCCCACCACTCTGGGAGGCTGAGGTGGGAGGATCACTTGAGCCCAGGAGTTCCAGACCAGCCTGGGCAACACAGTGAGACTCCCACCTCTTCAAATAATAATAATAAAAAAATTAGCTGGGCATGGTGGGGCCTGTAGTCTCAGCTACTCAGGAGGCTGAGACAGCCGAATTGCTTGAGCCTGGGAGGTCAAGGCTGCAGTGAGCCATCACTACACCACTACACTCCAGCCTGAACAACATAGTGAGACCCTGTCTCAAAAAAAGAGAAAGGCTAAACATTTAAGAACTAAACATCTACCTGTGTAAGTTACATAAAGATCATCAAATTAAATTCAAACAAATTAGATGAAAGGAAATAGAAGCAGAAATTAATGAAGTGGAAGACAAACATATTAAAGGAAGTGACAAAGCTAAAAGTTGTTCCCTGTGAAATGATGAATCTCTGGCAAGACTGATAACAAAAAGAAAAGAGAAAAGACATATAGCACCCAGTATTAAGAATGAAGAAGGAGACATCATTTCATATGCTGCAGAAATGAAAGATGATACTGAAACTTTATGTCACAAATTTAAAAATGTATATGAAACTGACAAATTCTCAGAAAAATAAAACTAACCAAAATTAACAAAAAGAATTAGAAAACCTGAATAATCCTTTACTGATTCAAGGAATTGAATCAGTAACTTAATCTTCTGAGACAGAAAACTTTAGGCCTAGATGCCATTTCTGACAAGTTTTTTTTTTTTTTTTGAGATGGAGTCTCGCTCTGTCGCCAGGCAGGAGTGCAGTGGTGCCATCTCGGCTCACTGCAACCTCCGCCTCCCGGGTTCAAGAGGTTCTCCTGCCTCAGCCTCCTCAATAGCTGGGACTATAGGCGTGTGCCACCACACCCAGCTAATTTTTGTATTTTTAGTAGAGACGGGGTTTTACCATGTTGGCCAGGATGGTCTCGATTTCTTGACCTCATGATCTGCCCGCCTCGGCCTCCAAAGTGCTGGGATTACAGGCGTTAGCCATTGTGCCCAGTCCATTTCTGACAAGTTCTATTGAACATTCCAAGGAGAAATAAAACGAATAAAAAGCAGGAACAGTTTCCAAATCACTTTATGAAAATTGTTCAATCTATATTATACTAAAACCTACTATGGACAGTATAAGATAATTCAAAGACAACCTCATTAAGAACATAGATGCAAGTAACGTAAACAAAAGTTTAACAATCCAAATCAAGCAATATATAAGAATTACACCAGGTCCAAATTGGGTTTACCTCAGCAATGCAAAACTTTTAACATTTGGAATTAATAAAATTGTGTACATTGATAGAGTAAAGATGAAAAATTATGTGATCATGTCAATAAACATCAAAACACTTAAAACTATGTATTTGTGATTAAAAAACTTAAAAAACTCTTAGATCAGGAACAAGTCAAGAAAGTCCACTCTAACTTAAACTCAACATTACTCTGGAGGTCCTAGCCAGGGCAGTAAGGCAAGATAAAGAAATAAAATATGTAAGAATAGAAAAGGAAGAAACAGTCATTAATTACAGATGGTATATACAGAATATCCAAAATAATCTAAATTAAAATTAGAACTAATCAGAGTTTAGCAAAATCATTGTAAGTTATGTGAAATTCTGAAAGAGTGTTTAACAATGTAGAAATAAATCTAAAAGAAAGGTGTATAGGATCTCTGTGGAGAAAAGTATGATTTTTTAAAGAGAAATTAAACAAATGAAATAAATGGAGAGAAAATTATCCTGTTCACGGACAAGAAGACTCAATATTGTAAACAGCCGATCTCTTCCAAGTTGAAGCATAGATTTAACAGACTTTGAATGAAAATCCCAACAGGTTTTGTGGAAACTCTAAAGCAGAATCTAAAATGTATACAGAATTGCAGAAGGCCAAGGAGACTCAAGATATTCTGGAAGAATAACACCTCCTGGAGTTTTTGCTGTACTTGATTTCAAAATTTAGCCTCCACCCCCATGTCCACAGCTACCGTGTACAGGATGTCCTATAAACCTCAGTAATTAAGTGTATGACATTGACACTAGGACAGATAGCACAAAAGAGCATAACAGAGATCCTAGAAACAGATCCATACATATGGAGATGCTTGATTTATGATGAAGGAGGATACTGGGCAAACACAGTCTCTTCAAAGAAATGTGTGCTTATATGGACCAGGATATGTGTACCTGAGTGTTCATAGCAGCATTGTTCACAACGGTCACAAACTATCAACAACCCAATGTCCATCAATAGTAGAATAGATAAAATGGGTATAGTCACACAATAGAATACTGTATAGCAATGAAAGGAAATTAATTACAGCTACACAAAGGAATATGGCGAATCCTGCAGATAAAATACTGAGTGAAGCAGATGTAGCCAAACCTAAACTGCTTGGTTTATTTTACATACAGTTCAAAGACAGAAGTAACCTTATTTTGCTGTAATAAATAACTAAAGCTAGCATTCATTGAGTGCTTAATACGTGAATGGTATTTTGTTTTTTCTTTTTTTTTTTTTGGAGTTCCTTTTTTTTAAAATTATACTTTAAGTTCTAGGGTACATGTGCACAATGTGCAGGTTTGTTACATATGTATACATGTGTCATGTTGGTGTGCTGCACCCATTAACTCGTCATTTACATTAGGTATGTCTCCTAATGCTATCTCTCCCCCCTCCCCATGAATGGTATTTTCTAAGTCCCTTACATGCATTAACTCATTCAATGTTTACATGAGAAGTCTACGAGATAGGTATTATGACTACCTCCCCTATTTTACTTAGGAGAAAACTGAGAAACAGCAAAGGTTAAGTAACTTGACCAATAGATCACACAGCTTGTAAGGGGTAGAGCCTGGATTCCAACTCAGGGAAGCGGACTTAGAGCCCATGCATTATCCTCCACAAAATGCTCAGTTTACACAGAGGGAAACCTCCTCACTTCTGCTCCACGCTTTCAGTTACTTAATGGAAGACAAGGGATTACAACTAAGTAGGTAAAATCATAATGTAAAGAAAGGCTCTGTATATGAAATCCATTTTCATGTCTATTATGGGGGCCCCATGTTCCAGAACCATCCAGGGGGATTTTCAAATTGCTGAGCCTGTGTCCCCAATCTTTCCAGATGATACATATGAATACTATGTTATTGATTTAGTTTAAATGAATTGTCTATATTTAGTAAGTTTGTTGATAAATGCTGTAATCTTTGCATATACAAATCAGTCTTTTTTTTTTTTTTAAAAAAGAACAAAACTTTAATTCTATTTTTTTTTCCAATTCAGGGCTTTGTTTGTGGTATGGTTTTGACATCTTCACAAATGTCCCATAACTACCATCTTTTCCCAACATTTTTGCATTCTTTATGCTTCTGCCTGGGATGTCCTTTCTTCACCTTTCCAGCCATCTGACTGGTGTTAATGCCCTTTATTAACTTCTTACAAGCCTGCCTGCCTATTCTAGCTCCTGTTTCTTCCAATGAACTTATGAGGCCCTAAGAATCTGTGCCTCTCTATGGTCATTTAGACCCATACTACAAGTTGTTTGTTTGTGTGTACGTATGTATTTATTTATAAGTCAAGAATGTCAGTCTTGCTCTGTCACCCAGGCTGAAGTGCAGTGGTGCAATCACAGCTCACTGTAACCTTGAACTCCCAGGTTCAACTGATTCTCCTGCTTCAGCCTCCCAAGTAGTGTTACCATGTCTGGCTAATTTTAAAATTTTTTTCTAGAGATAGAATCTTGTTATATTGCCCAGGCTGGTCTCAAGTGATCCTCCCACCTCATCCTCTCAAAGTGTTGTGATTACAGGGGTGAGCCACTGCGCCTGGCAGTTATTATTATTTATTTCATGGGTAGGTGCCTTCTGGTCTGTATAATTGTCTATAGACAAATAGAGAGCATAAACAGGTATTTTATCTTCAGCATACTATCCCACATACTGATGAGTATTTACAAATATTTGTTGGTGGTGAATTCATTTCTGAAAGAAAGGAGTCATGTACACACAATCTTTTTCACCCTATCCCCATCTAAACTATTCCATAGTTGTGGGGGGATTATGTTTCATTCAGTATTCAATCATTAAACATCTATTATTTGTAGAGGATAGAAGGACCAGTTACATGAAGATTCCATCTTCTAAGAGCCTACATTACAGAAGGAGAGATTAAGAAAGTCTTCATGGGCTGGGCGCAGTGGCTCACACCTGTAATCCCAGCACTTTGGGAGGCCCAAGCGGACGGATCGCCTGAGGTCAGGAGTTTGAGACCAGCCTGGCCAACATGGTGAAACCCCGTCTCTACTAAAAATACAAAAATTAGCCAGGCGTAGTGGCAGGTGTCTGTAATCCCAGCTACTCGGGAGGCTGAGGAAGTAGAATTGCTTGAACCCGGGAGGCAGAGGTTGCAATGAGCCAAGATCGCGCCATTGCACTCCAGCCTGGGTGACAAGAGCAAGATTTTGTCTGAAAAAAAAAGAAAAAGAAAAAGAAAGTCTTCATGGAGTAGTCAGCCTCTGAGATAGGTCCTCAAGAAGCAAGGGTGACAGCATGGGGGAGTGGTGGTGACTTCATGGTAGTTAAGAGGATAGCAGCATTTCAAGGCATTTCTTCCGACAAACAACAATAAGGCCTGGAGCACCAGGAAATGTGCCAACATAGTAGGTGGGTTTGGGGTTGGGAATGCCTGAGGTGCTATAACTGGAGTTAAGGCCTCCTCTTGCATTGATACTGTAAATAGGATATAATCATATTTTTTCAATATGAATGGTGCTTATTCAGGATTGTTAAGATATGCAAGTAGATAGAAACCTTCACCTTTTCAATGGAGAAAGGGAATATTCACTGTTTAATAAAGCAATTCTGATATACTGTCAAAGACATCAAAATGACTAAGCATATCCCCAAATGCCTCTTTACCAATTGTAGTTCTTTTGGTGGAAGCTGTCTATTCCTGTCCTTGCCTGTTTGTGTATGAAGCTTAACATCTTCCCTTTCATTGGGGTGAACTCTTTATGTTCAATAGAATGTAAACCTTTTATGTCAAGATTGAAGCAAATTAATTTTCTATTTTTTTCAATTTTTGTTAAATCTATTGATGCTTTTTTTCTTTGTGGATCCCAGTTTTTTGAAGTTTTAAAAGCTCTCTAAAGATCTGTTAAATAATTTTATCTTTTGCTAGCTTTCCTATGATTTCATTAGCTTCTATCAACTCTATTTTGTTTGTAGTTTTTTTGTTGTATGTGTACGTGTGTAGGGAAGGGTGAATCTAAATTGATTTCTGAATTGTTGTTTTCTCGACACTATTTAAAAATCCTTCTTTTCCCTGTTATATTTACCGAACTTTATTGTATATACTACTGAAAGGACTCCTACTGAAGAGGAATGCCTAGTGCTGCCTGACTAAAAAGTTGTTTTTCCTTTCCCCCGTCCTGTATCCTTCTAAGTGAATCTGATGCCAAGTGTGGCCTGTGGTAGCTCTGTGGGTCTAAATGTTTAGTAGTGCAAATATCTGCCATTTTTAGCTTTTATAGTAGAATATGGGATTTTTCCCCTATCAAGACTCTCAAAATGAGGGATTCTCCAAATACTTGAAGACAGTTCAGGTGTTGGGATGGCCAAAATCAATGAGAAATGCTCCCCTACACATTGGTTCTAGACTCAAGTCTACCTTTTAACTGCCTGGCAGATCTTGATCATGATACTTAACCTTTCTGGGTTGACCATGACTCCTCAATAAAGATGGGATTTGGCTTAGTAATTTTTAAAGTCTTTTTTCATATCCTACAGATTTGTTTCTTTGAAAAAAAGACTGCCTTGAAAGATTTTGCCACTTATAAAATTGATATGTAGTCTGAAATACTGTTTATCGAATTTTAGAAACTGAGAACTGTTCTAGTGTCCATCTAGATATCAAAGATTGATTTGTCACAATTTCCAGGGTCCTATATTTACCTATTTTTCCTTCTTTCTAGACATTTTTCCTCTCCAATTGCTTAAAGGATCGAGAGCTCTTGACCCCTAATCAATGTTGTTTGACAATGGTGATGGTGCCTCCTAGTGGATAAGGAAACTCCAGCTACATAGGATAGCAAATAATTCTAAGATGACCTCTGGATTTGTTGTTTACGTTAACATACATATCTGTATGGTTTTCTAATAATTTTCAGAAAAAAAGCAAGGCAGATGAGAGCAATAGCCCCTATTCTGCTCTAGCTTCTACCATGTAGGAACTTTACTGTTAGTCCTCAGTGTACTCACTAATTCTCACAGCTAAATACCCACCTCCCTAACCTCTAACACTAAAGTGAGGGGGAGGGACCTCCAGATATAAATCACGATGAGTTACATCACAGAATCTTAGAAATGGAATTTTAAGAGACTTGCTTTAGGTTAGTAACTAATTAATAGCAGATAGGACTAGAACCTCAGTCTCTTGATTCTCAGCCGGTTGTATAACTCCATGCTTCCTGTTTACCTTTTTGAAGGAGGAGGTTGCTATTGCCTTAACTTGGACTTATGGGGGTTATTGAGAGAACAGTGACATTGTAATTCTTCAAGGGGATTATTTTTTTAATTACTGAAATCCTCACAAGTTCTTTCCCAACTGACCAGGAGACAGACAGGGTTTCATGGTGTTAGGTAGAACTAAGTTTCCAAGCTACTATTGTTTCTATACTCAAAATGAGCTCTGTTCAACTAGGACATTGGTTAGTTAAATGGCCCCAGTTATGCTTGCAGTGTCTAAAGGCCCAAGTTCTCAAGCTTCTCTCTTTTCTATCCAGCCCTCTCTCCCCAAATTTTTTAACTTCATTATTTCAAAAAAATAATTATTATACAAATACCTTATGTGCAATTCTTTATCTACCGGATGTATTAGCTCAGCTGGTTTAAACACATTTTTGTTTTAAGTTTCTTAGACCTTTGACCTGGTCCCACTTACTTTTGCAGGTAGAAGCTGGGATGGATCCTCTGCCACCCCAAACCAAAGCAATCATAACCATTGCATCAGTTTGCTTGCTATCCTATGTAAGTTCTTGTAACTGTGGGATGGATGAGTATCTGTGATTGTTCCTAAGTCTCGCTAGCCCTTATTTCCATTCTTCTCTCTAGAAATAAGTTCTCCCTCTTGCTCCTCAAAACCTTCTCTTCAGAGGCAGGTGTATCAGCGCAGCCCCTGCCACCACTAATAGTAAAGTTCCTGATCTCTAGGAGAGGGAGCGCCCTTTTCAAACGATGTAGATATGAAAACCACAACAAATTCCTTCTAGTTGCTTGTGGAATTCAAGGATTTTGGGTCATTTTTTTTGACAGTTCTACTTGTGTCATGTCTTCTGTTTATCTGTCTCACAGAACATCTAAATAACTGTAAATAACCATGCCAGTCCTGATATGGTCTTGCAGATCAGGAAGGTGGTACAGGTGAAGGATGAATCTGGAAAATGATCTCATCTTGAACAAACATACCGGGGATTACAAGATAATCATACAGTTAATTTTTGATTTTCTGCTTTCATTTTACTGCCATTTGCACTCTGAAATCAAACTAACTCATGTAATCTTACTTTTAGGCAAGTTCCTGGCTAAAATGAAAATGTCAATATTGGCATTTGTAAAACTATAGATGTATACAGATATAAACAAAAACAGAAGCATAAGCATAGGTATTTGCTCAAGATTAAAGTGTTCCAACTTAGCAAGAAAAATGGAACCATTATTGTGTTCTCAGGAGAATATCCCATATGCCCATTAATTATTTCCAAGTTTCAGACATTACCAAGAAAAAAATAGAAGTCCTTGAGTGTTCAAATAATATCATGAGCAATCTGCAAACAGCCACAAAACTCTTTACATAGACAAAAGGCAGCAGTTAACTAAACTGATCCTTTGAGTATTACAGGAAGACACAGATACCTAAATTTATTATCCTCATAGACTATGATTTTTACATTAGTCACTCCTCTGGAATAAGACACTGAAGATTCCTGTTAAATGCAGGTACGTTAATAGCTAATAGCAAAGATTTACTGCCCATTTAACTACATGCCAAGTGCCATTTAAAGTGCTTTACAAGTAATAACTTATTTAATCCTCATAAAAATACTAGGAGATAGGTACTCTTTCACAGATGAGGAAATTGAGGCTTAAGATAAATGTTATATAACTTATCCAAGGTCACACGGTTACAAAGTAACAGAGCCAGGATTTGAACATAGGCAATCTGGCTCCAGGTTCCTTAGCTCTTCTCTAATACTGAGGCTTTATACTAAATAGAATTCATGACAATGAAAATGAAGACAATGGTAAAACTATGTAGTGTTGTGATTATCAGAGTACTTTTACACTTCATTTCATCCTCAAAAGTTGCTAGGGTAGAAACTGAGGTGCCAAGAAGTGAAATGGACCCTATGCTAATGGTAATGCCTCCTAAACTCTTATTGCTAGCCTAGGTTCTCCTCCTGGGGGCCAGACTTAGGCAGTCTGGAGTAGACACCTACAGGTGGGTGTCCTACAACCACCATAAACTCAAATGATCCAAGAAAATTAGCAATTTTCTTCTCCAAACCTTACATCTATCTGAGACTACAATGTTTTTTCAATTTGGGAACGTTTTGGGCTATTATCTTTTTGAATAAGGTCTCTTTTCTTCACAATTCCCTCTATGCTCTACTTCTAGAATTCCTGTTTATGTGTGTTGGATATTCTCAACTGGCCTCCATGACTCTCAGCTTTTCTTTCATACTTACCAATGGTTTTATTTTTACACATCCAAACTAATCTCTATTCTCTCATCTTGCACCTTGCTCCAAAGTCATAGCCCACCGCTATTAGTGGTGCCCCAACCACACAAACTGGCTCATATTTCTGGCCATTCATTCCACATGCTCTTTGCCTGCCTGTAATGCCTCTCTCTTTTCCCACTCATATAGTCGATTTGCCATCTGTATTCTATTAAACTCTCCCACCTAGAGCCCCAGCCCAAGCATGGAAACAGCAGTGGGCTTCTGTTTGCCGCTGGTTGGACATAAAACAGATCCCTGATTCAAAAGAAGGTTATTTATAGGGGGGTTAGGTCAACAACTTAGGCCACTCAGTTGTAGAAAAAAGGGGGGTAAACTGAGATAATGAGAGAGATACATTCACTCATTCAGTTTATTTTTTTCTCTATCTGGAATGTGAAGTAAGAAAAGCAGAAAGAAATTACTTGGGTTTCAAGGCCATACAAATTTTGGAAACTGGGGTGCCTGTTTTGGGGTCATGTGCAGGTGCTTGAATAAATGGAGAAAGCTGGTTCTTCCAGAGCAAAGTAGATGCAAAACCCTAAGGAATGAAGAGAGCAATAACTTGGGTTCCTGATATCTTTTTTCCTAGTTCCTATGAGGCCTGGCTTCATTCTATTTTCTTTCTTTAAATTTTATTATTTTGCCAGGTGTGGTGACTCATGTCTGTAATCCTAGCACTTTGGGAGGCGGAGGAGGGTGGATCGCTTGAGCCCAGGAAATTGAGACCCAACCCGGGCAACATGGCAAAACTCCGTCTCTACAAAAAAATACAAAAAGTATCCGGGTGTGGTAGCGTGTACCTATAGTCCCAGCTACTTGGAGGCTGAGGTGTGAGGACTGCTTGGGCCCAGGAGGTCGAGGCTGCAGTGAGCCATGATTGTGCTACTGCACTCCAGTCTGGGAGACAGAGTGGGACCCTGTCTCAAAAAGAAAGTTTTATGATATTTCTGTATCTTTATAATATATTTACTACTTTTGTCTAGTTTCATCCTTGCCAGTCCCACTTGGCAAACTCCTGGTCATCCTTCAAGTCTCAGTATCACCTCCTCTGTGATGGCTCTTTCTCTTCCTCTCTCTCCTTACCTCTCATTGTAATTGTTTCCATGTGTAGCCATCTCTGTCCTGATATTCTAGCTATATCTCACAAATAGGCATAAAGAAACAAAATTACTAAATAAAGTTGGTGACAGAACTAGGACAACAGTATAGGCCTTTCCATTTATCCTCTAATGTTCTTTCACTCACTATGTCCCTCACTAAGGAAATGAGATATCAGATAGGGATACCAAATGGCAGCAAAGAGATACCAATAGACACCAAAAAGGCAGCACATCTCAGAAATGAGGCCAAATGGGAGCTGTGCAGAGCATGAACACTGGAAACTAGTTGAAGAATACAGGAATTTAGTAAAGGATGGAACTAAGAATTACCCAAACCCTTCGTTTTCCTATAATATTGTAAAGGATGGAACTAAAAAGTACCGAAACCCTTCATTTTCCTATAATATTGTTCCTGATATACTTTTTTTCCCCTGGCTTCTGCAACTCCTTGCTGTCATGATTTTCTATCTCTTCAGCTATTCCTTCTCTATCTCATTTGCTAGCTATTCCTCCTGTTTTACAACCTTCAAAATTTGGAAGAACCTCAGTCCTCAAATCCTTTTTTCTTCTCCCTCTATATACTCTTCTAAATCATCTAAGTAGCAATCATTTCCAAATCTCTGTATCTACCCAAGATCTCTCTCTGTGCTCCTAATTCACAGACCTAACTTTCTATTTAATCATTTCATTCAGATATCTTACAGAGACTTCAAACTCAACAGGTCCAAAGTATATTGCATCATCTGCTTCCAGGGTTGCCCAAGTTAGTCAATGGCACCATCATATATCAGGTGCCCAAGCCAGAGATGGCAAGTCAGCTTTGACTTCTCTTCCTCCTTTACTTCCTTTATCTAACCATCAAACCCTATCCTTTCTAATTCCTAATTCACTTCTGTTGCTCTCTGCTGACACTGATCTATCCTAGCCATCAATATCCATACTGAACAATGGCAATGGCCTCCCAATTCTTCCCACATCCAAATATGTTCCTTCCTATACTATAGCCATACTGTAGCCAAAAAACAAACAAACAAACAAAAAAAAACACCTTTAAAAATGGTGATCTGATCATATGCCTTAGGATGGCATCCACATCTTTCACATCTTCAAGATAAACCCCAAATCCTTGCCATGTCTTAAAAGTCCCATCAAAATCTTGCCTTTATTTCCTGTGAACCTCTTGAGCTCTCAATGGTGTGAATAAGAAATATGAATAGTTTTAGTACTTTTTCGAGTCTGGCAAAAAGAGCAAGTATGTTTTTTATATTTCCTAATAAGATTCAATGACTCTGCCTACTATCTAAAGTAAACAAATGGCAGAGGGACAGATGACCTTCTCTCTATTCCTGAGTATTACAAATTTTCTTAGACCTAGTGACCTTACAATGGTAAGAGACCCACTCTAGTTAAAAGCATTCTGGTCAAGTCCACAGATATGAATGAGGGCCATAAAATAAATCAGAATTTATCTATGACTCTCTTTGTCTAGCCTTATACATATGAGTACAGTTTTTTAATGAAGTAAGACATATACTAATTGATATGACAGAGATTAGTTTAGTCCTTTAAATCACAATTTAAAATTAAAGCCTACAACTCTCACACAGTGCTGGTGGCAATGCAAAATGACACAACATTTAAGGAAGGAATTTGACATTAGCAACACTATGAAATAACGTATGCACAAGGTTATTCATGTAGTAAAAGAAGGCTGAAAATAATCCCGAAGGCCATCATTAGGGGAATGGTTTAATAAACAATTCTATACCATAATGGAGTGTTCAGCAGGCATAAACGGGAAAGAAGATGTCTACTTACTGCCATGGAGTGATCCCCAGTGTTTTCACATTAAAATTTTTTAAAAATCAAGGTTTAGAAGAGAATATATGGAAGTGTGTAAGAAGGGGGTGGCACAAAATCATATACCTATCTTCTCATATTTTCAAATAAAAATAATGGAAAAATAAAATAACTAATTTTTAAAAATAGTTTTCTTTAGGGCAAGAAAGTGAATGGGGACAGGGATACAAACCAGACCTTTCTGAATGAATCCTATTCACAGGTTTGACTTTGTGTAATCATACACATGCTTTTCATAATCTAAAAACAAAATTAAAGCAAGAAGAAAAAAAGACAATTATAAAAATTAAAACAAACTGATGCAGATATCTGAATAAGATTAGTGGATTGTATCAATGTCAATATCCTGGCTGTAACACAATAGTTTTACAGAATGTTAATGTTGGGAAGAATTGGGCAAAGTCTACAAGGATCTATATTTCTTATAGCTGTATGTGAATCTAAAACTGTAATAAAAACTATTTAAATAAAAAAACAAACAAACGGAAACAAACAAATTTAAATCTATCTATATCAAGCTTGTGGCATAATCACAATGAGAAGAGTTATTTAAAATTTCTTTAAAACCCAGCGTTTTGATTGTGCTTTCCTGTGGGATACACCCTTCAGATGAAAAGAAGTGCAAAGAAATCCTAATCTGCATTCAGTAGTCTTATTTTTATTGCATATTTAAACTAGTAGGATGAAGCAAATAAGTATATTAATGTGGCAGGGAACCCAGATTTTCAGAGATAAGATATACAAAACTTAAAAAGTTAAAAAACTGTAATTTCTTTCTCACTTAAAAAAACTTTATATTATGGAAAATTTCAAAAGTAGAAATTACAGAGTTTCATACCTTCATTATACTGCTCTAACAATTAACAACGCATCGGCCAATCTTGTTTCACCTGTATTCCAACACAGTACCCACTGCCTACCTACTGCTTGATTTTGAGGCAAATCCCGGACATCAATAAAACATTATGCATAAATGACTGGGTGCACTGGCTCACGCCTGTAATCCTAGCGCTTTGGGAGGCAGAGGCAGGTGAATCACTTGAGCTCAGGAATTTGAGACCACCCTGGCCAACATGACGAAATGTCGTCTCTACAAAAAATACAAAAATTAGTTGGGCATGGTGACGCGCACCTGTAGTCCCAGCTACTTGGGGGGCTTAGGCAGGAGGATCACTTGAACCTGGGAGGTGGAGGTTGCAGTGAGCCGAGATGGGGCTACTACATTCCAGCTGGGGCAATAGAGTGAGACCCTGTCTCAAAAAAACAAACACAAAAACATTATGCATAAATATTTCAGTACTTATCTCCAAAAGGTAAGAACTCTTTTTTGTTATATAATACCAGAATTACTTATAATAATTCCTTATTATTTAATAACTGTCTTGCAAATAAAAATCTGTAATTGCTATTTTAAACTGGAAATGGTGTAAACTCATGGTTTCTTTTTTGTTTGTTTAGAGTAAAGAAAACTTTTTATTTTAGAATAATTTTAGATTTACGTAAAAGTTGTAAAGATAGTACAGTTGATCCTTTAACAACACAGGTCTGAACTGTGTGGGTCCACTTATATGCAGAATGTTTTCAACCAAATGCAGATAAAAAATACAGTATTTGCCAAATGCGAAACCTGCCTATACGGAAGGCCGACTTCCTATATATGGGTTCCACAGGGCTGACTGCAGAGCTTGAGATGCGTGGATTTTAGTACACGTGAGGTTCCAGGAACCAATCCCCTGCATATATACTGAGGAATGATTGTACAGAGAGCTCCTGTATACCACCAAACGAACTTCCTCTAGTGTTATCGTCTTAGGTAACTATAGTACACTTGTGAAAGCTAAGAGTAACTCTGGTACATTTCTATTAACTAAACTCCAGACTTTACCTGGACTTCATCAGTTTGTCAACTATATACTTTTTCTCTTGCAGGATCCCATTTAGGATTCCACGTTGCATTTAGCCGTCTAGATTCCTTAGTCTCCTGGTTGGTGACAGTTTCTTAGTCTTTACTTGTTTTTCATGACCTTGATAGTTTTAAAGCATGCTGGCCAAGTATTTTATAGAATGTTCCTCAGTTTGGGTTTGTCTGACGTCTTCCTCTTGCCTACGTCAGGGTTATGGGTTTCTTGGGAAGAATATCAGAGGTGAAACGCCCTTCTCATCACATCATATCAAGGAGCAGATGATATACACAGGAATTATCACTGGTAATGCTAATTTGATCACTTGGTGAAGATAATCTGTTAGTTCTCTCTACTGTAAAGTTACTATTTCCCTCTCCATAATTCTTTGAAAGTGAGTTACTAAGTCCACCCTACACTCAAGGGTGGAGGGAAATTATCTATACCGAACACTTGGAATTCTTTTTTTCTCTCTCAATTGTTCATCTATTTATTTCTTTATATCACTATGCACTCATATGTATTTATTTTATACTTTGGATTGTAATCTAATTCTATGTTATTTTTTTGCTCAAATTGTTTCAGTTTTGGCCACTGGAAGTGCTTTCAGGTTGGTTCCTATGTCTCTCTGATATGCCCCCATCTTTTTGAATACTTCCTTACCTTCAGGCACTCTAAGATGCTTCATGTTTATCTTATATTTTCTCTGTTCCAGCCCTAGAATTTATAATCATTTCTCCAAGGATCCCTGGCTGCTTAAATTAAAGGAGGACATTCAGAAACAAAAATCTAGGTGTGGGTATGCTTTAGGCTCTTTAAGTGGACAGAGTTAGGAATGTATGTGTACTAATTCATGTATGCACATATAATTTATGATGATTTCTGTATATATCTGTACATGTATGTGTATGTGTGCATGTGTGTGTACATATAATAAATTCAATATGAGATTATATTGCTGTCTTCAACTCTAATCTAGTAGCTAAGAGTTCATTCTAGCCTTCCCTATTGCTTATTGCTTATCTGTAATTTTCTGACAATTTTAATATTCTACATGTTAAAAAAAATCAATAAACAAAATAAAACAGGCAGATTTGGGGAAAATATTTACAAATATATGAAAAAGGTAAATATCCTTAGCAAATAAAGAATTCTTCGCCAGGTATGGTGGCTCATGCCTGTAATCCCTGCACTTTGGGAGGCCAATGTGGGAGGACTGCTTGAGCCCAGGAGTTCAGAACCAGCCTGGGCAAGCAAGGGAAAGCCCATCTCTATTAAAAACAAAAAACAAAAACAAACAAACAAAAAAGAATTCTTACAACTAAAACGACTAAAGAAAACTAAACAACTAATGAAAGTGACTAGATGTAAAAGAAATGGGTAAACATACTTTTAAAATATTTGACCACACTAATGACAAAATAAATGCAAATTAAACCAAAACATCCTTTTGACCTATCAAAATGTAAACATAGATACATTTATTTACCATGTGTGAATATAAATTGGTAAATCTTTATGGAGAGTAATATGATAACTACATTAAAAGAGTTTTAAATACATTGCTAGAGTTCTGCTTCTTGTAATGGTAGACTAGATGATGTCTCCCATTATCTTGGCTCATTGTAGCCTCCACCTCCTGTGCCCAAGTGATCCTCTCGCCTCAGTCTCCTGAGTAGCTGGGACTATAGGCGCATACCACCATGCTTGGCTAATTTTTAAACTTTTTTAGAGATGAGGTCTCACTATATTTCCCAGGCTGGTCTCTAATTCCTGGGCTCAAAAGGGAAAATGAGTCAGAATTCAAGAGAATCTGATAAACTCTACTCTCCAGCACTGAGCTGGTGCCCTAAAGAGCTAGGAGTGAACTAGAAGCAATCAGCCCCTTCACAGACTTGCAACCTGGCTTTACATCTAGATGGCACTGAAAATCTAAGCCTTGAATCTTGAGTAAGAAAGTCTTAAACAGCTAGTGCCTGAAGGTTCGCAGTAGAAGAAGCAAATACAAATCTTCTTTGGGCCAGGCATGGTGGTTCATGCCTGTAATCCTAGCACTTTGAGGGGCAGAGGCAGGATGATTCCTTGAGCCCAGGAGTTCAAGACCAGCCTGGGAAACACAGTGAGACTATGTCTCTACTAAAAATAAAAAAAAAAATTAAGCAGCTGTGGTAGCATGTGCCTGTCGTCCCAGCTACTCAGGAGGCTAAGGCAGGAAGATCACTTGAGCCTGGGAAGAAGAAGCTCAGTGAGCTGTGATTGAGCCACTGCATTTCAGCCTGGGCAACAGAGTGAGACCCTGTCTCAACAACAACAAAAAAAATTCCTCTTTGGAGAAAGAAAGCATCATCTTAGACCAATAATTCTCAACATAATTTCTAGCACAAGATCAAAATGAATAAGGTACATGAAGGGATAAGAGATCGTGACCAATTACCAGCAAAAATAACAGACAATAAAAGCAAACCCACAGGGACTTCATATACTGAGATTATCTAGCACAGATTATCAAATAATGAAGCTTACTGTGTCCTAGAACATAAAAGCTGAGCTTTTTTTTTTGCAAGAGAATAAAAGCAAAAAATATTACAGTCTGTCTATCTATCTATCTATCTATCTATCTATCTATCTATCTATCTATCTATCTATCTATCTATTTTTTGAGATGGAGTTTTGCTCTTGTTGCCCAGGCTGATTGGCTCACTCCATCTCCCGGGTTCAAGCGATTCTCCTGCCTCAGCCTCCCGAGTAGCTGGAATTACAGGTGCCTGCCACCACGTCCAGCTAATTTTTTTGTATTTTTAGTAGAGACGGGGTTTCACCATGTCGGCCAGGCTAGTCTCGAACTCCTGACCTCAGGTGATCTGCCTGTCTCGGCCTCCCAAAGTGCTGGGATTACAGGTGTGAGCCACTGCACCCAGTCAAAAAATTATATACAGTAGATTTTAAAAAGGAAATAGAAACTATAAAACTGAAAAATATAATTAACATTTAAAAATTAGTGACTAGATTAACCTCAGATTAAACAGTACTGAAGAGAAAGACACCAGTAAGAGAGGACAGAAGAAACAAAAGACCAAAGCATGGAGAAAAAAAACATGCAAAATACAGAAAAGAAGGTAGGAGACATAGAAAATACCACAAGGTATACCTCTACCAATATTTAATTTGGTCACAAAGGTGACGAAAGAGATAAAGGGGCAGAGGCAAGATTTGAAGAAATAATGGCTGAGAATTTTCCAAAACCATGAATAATATCAATACACTGACTGAAAAAACAAAGAACCTAAGGCAAGGTTCAAACACACATAAGCACACTCTTAAGACACATCACAAACTACAGAAAACAAAAGATGATGAAATAATTTTTAATAACCTGAGAAAAAATGACATTACCTTCAGAGAAGTTATAGCCCCTGCTAGCTGAATTCTCCGCATCAATGGATGACAGAACATAGTAGAATGATATCTACCGGAAAGAAAATGCCAATCTACAATTCCCTACCCAGTGAATATCCTTCATGACTGAAGGGGATATAAGAAATAATTCTGAAACTAAGAAAAATGGAAAGTTTGCATCCAGCAGACTGACACAAGGAAAATGAACCCAGATAAAACCTTAGAGATGCTGAAAGAATACAGAACAAGCAAAGGATAAGTGTGTGGGTAAATCCAAGTCAATACAAATAATATAAGAAATAGGAGATGATAGAAATACATAGGATTTATGCTTTTATACACACAAATATAATTTAAATACATGAAAAACACAGCCTAAAACTCAAGGAAGGCATTATATAAAATTAACATGTTCTACAGCACTTGCACTGTTCAGGAGGATAATAATGGTGTCAATATCAGAATTTGATGTGTTAGGAAGCATGCTGTAATTCCTGGGATACACCCTAAGATAAAAGAAAAGAGTGCTTAAACTTCAAAATTAACAGAGGGAAAATAGAATGATAAAAATATTCATTTGACTAAAATAAATCAAGAAATTATTTTTTCAAGAGAAAAAAAACATGGAATAGGTGGTGCAAATAGAGAACACATAAGACTACAGATGTAACTCAAAATATACTAAAATATAATTAAATGTAAATGGACCAAATGATCCAAGTAAAAGACAAAGATTAAGAGGCTGGAATAAAACACAACTATATGCCTTTAACAAGACACAACTAAAACTCAAGGATACAAAACGGTTGAAACTAAAAGGGAAAAAGCCCCCAGAAAATTAAACCCAAAATAAAAGGATGGAAATAACAGCAAGTAGAAATTACCAAAATAGAAAACAACACAGAATAAAAAGAAATTACAGGCCGGGCATGGTAGCTCATGCCTGTAATCCCAGCACTTTGAGAGGCCAAGGCAGGCAGGTCACTTGAGGTCAGGAGTTTGAGACCAGTCTGGCCAACATGGTGAAACTCCGTCTCTACTAAAAATACAAAAATTAGCCTGGCATGGTGGCAGGCACCTGTAATCCCAGCTACTCGGGAGGCTGAGGTGGGAGAATCACTTGAACCTGGGAGGTGGAGGTTGCAGTGAGTCGAGATCACACCGCTCCAACCTGGGCAACAGAGTGAGACTCTGTCAAAAAAAAAAAAAAAAAAAAAAAAAAGAAAAAGAAAAAGAAAAGAAAAGAAAAAAAAGGAATTACAAAGCTACAGTTGTCACTGAAAAGAATAATAAAACTGGTAAATGTCTGGCAAGGCTGAGAAAGAAAAAGAGAAGGCACAAACTACCAGTATCAAGAATGAAAAGAAGACATGACTATAGAACCTGCAGCGATATTATGAACTTTATGCCAAAACTGTTTAAAATTTAGATAAAATGCACTCATTCTTAGCAAAATACAGTTTACTAAAAGTGACAGTAATGAATAAAAACCCTGAATATTCCTATAAATATTTAAGGAATTGAACCAAGATTGAAAACTCTGGCCTGGATGGATTTAGAGGTGAGTTCTACAAATCATATAAAGAGAACAATAGAGGCCGGGTGTGGTGGCTCACGCCTGTAGTTCCAGCACTTTGGGAGGCCCAGGCAGGTGGATCACCTGAGGTAAGGAGTTCGAGACCAGCTTGGTTAACATGGTGAAACCATGTCTCTACTAAAAATATAAAAAATTAGCCAGGCGTGGTGGTGCACGCCTGTAGTTCCAGCTACTCGGGAGGCTGAGGCAGGAGAATTGCTTGAACCCAGGAGGCCGAGGTTGCAGTGAGCCGATATTGCACCACTGCACTCCAGCCTAGGTGACGAGAGCAAACTCCATCTCAATCAATCAATAGAACAATAGTAACAACAAAAAAATCCAGAGAACACTCCCCAATTCATTTTATGAGGCTAGTGTAATCCAGGTATGAAAACCAGGAAGGCACAGTGGTTCATACCTATAATCCCGGCACTTTGAGAAGCTGGGCGGACAGTTCACTTGAGCCCAGTAGTCTGAGACCAGCCTGGGCAACATGGCAAAACCTCATCTCTACAAAATTATCCAGGCATGGTGGCACGCCTGTGGTTCCAGCTACTTAGTAAGGGGCTGAGGTAGGAGGAATAACTGAGCCCAGGAGGTTGAGGTTGCAGTGAGCTGTGATGGTGTCACTGCCCTAGGGCCTGGGTGACAGAATGAGACCCTGTCTCAAAAAAAAAGAAAAAAAAGTAAAAATAAATTAAAAAACAGAGACATAGAAAGCCTAAACCAAACCCAACAATATGTAAAAAGGATTATGAAGATTATAAATCATGACCAGGTTTGGTTAACCCAAGAATCAATGCAACTCATTACAGCAATAGATTAAAGGACGGTATTATACAATTATTTCAGTATAGTCATGTGTTGCTAACGATGGGGATATAGTCTGGTAAATGCATAGTTAGGGGATTTTGTTCCTGTACAACCATCATAGAGGGTACTTACACAAACCTGGACAGGATATCCTACTACACACCTAGGCTACATGGTGTAGCCTATGGTTCCTAGGCTACAAACCTACATAGCATGTGACTGTACTGAATGCTGTAGGCAACTGTAATACATATTTGGGTATCTAAACATAGAAAGGGTACAATCAAAATATAGCATAAAATATAAAAAATGGTACACTGGTATACGGCACTTACCATGAATGGATTTTGCATTCACGGGAAGTTGCGCTGTGTGAGTCAGTAAGTGGTGAATGAATGAGAAGACCCAGGACATTACTTTCCACTATTGTAGACTTTCTATACACTGTACACTTAGGCTACACTAAATTTATATAAAAGTATTTTTCTTTCTTCAATAAAAAATCTTAGCTTACTATAAATTTTTTATATAATAAACTTTAAAAATTTTAAAACCTTTTTGACTCTTGTAATAACACTTAGCTTAAAACACATTGTACACAGCTGTACAAAAGTATTTTCTTTCTTTATATCCTTATTCTATAAGCTTTTTCTATTTTTGAAATTTTTTATTTTATTTTTTATACTTTTTTGTTAAAAAACAAAAGCACACACATTAGCCTAGGCCTACACAGGGTCAAGATCATCAATATCACTGTCTTGCACTTCCACATCTTGTCCCACTGGAAGGTCTTCAGGGACAATAACACATATGAAGCTATCATCTCTTATAATGACAATGCCTTCTTTTGGAATGCCTCCTGAAGGACCTGCCTGAGGATGTTTTACAGTTAACTTAAAAAAAAAAAAAAGTAGCAGCATACTCTAAACTAACAATAAAAGTATAGTAAATACATAAACTAATAACATAGTTGTTTATTATCATTATCAAGTATTGTGTGCTGTATATAATTGTATGTGTTATACATTTATATGACTGCTAGCACAGGTTTGTTCACAGCAGCATCACCACAAATATGTGAGTGATGTGCTGAGCTATAATGTTATGACAGCTATGATATCACTAGTCGATAGGAATTTTTCGGCTCCATTATACTCTTACAGAGCACCCATGTATATGCGGTCTGTTGTTGACTGAAATATCATTATAGGATGCATGACTGCATATGCAGAAAAAAAGCATTTGATAAAATTCATGATCCATTCATGCTTAGCAAACTCTAAGATCAGACATAAGCAAAGATAACTGCCATCACCATTGCCCTGAATGTTTTATCCATTGTAATAAAGGCAAGAAAAGAGGTAAAAAAATTGTAAAGGGCAAACAAAATCCTCTTTATACACAGATGATATGATTATGTATGGAGAAAATCCAAATGATTCTACAGATTAATTGTTGGAATTAATTAAGCCTGATGAATAGAAAGGAACACAAATACAAAGTTAGTACAAGGAAAGGGAAAGAGAAGGGAGAGTTAGAGAAACCGACTTACCCTAAAGACAAAATATCTAAGAATAAATCTGACAACACATAAATCTAATACACATGTACACAACCTCTACAGAGGAAAATATAAAACTTTATTGTGATAACTCAAAGAGCTAAATAAATGGGAAGACAGACACTATGCTCATGAATTGGATGATTCAACACTGTAAACATGTCAATTATTCTCAAATTGCTATCAAGATTTGATACAGTAATTCAAGACAAAAATCTCAATAGTTTTTTTGTTTTGGTGGAAATTGACAACCTCATTCTAAAATGTATATGAGAAATGCAGACAAGTACATCCCTTAAAACATGGCTGAAGAAGAACAACGTGGAAGGATCTGCTCTACAAAACAGTCAAATCTGGGAATCACCCAAATACTCATTAACATTAAAATGAATAAATAGTGCAAGTTTGTTCACTGCAATACTACATAGCAATAAAATAAAGGAACAGCTGCACAAAGCAACCAGATGAATCTCAGAGACCAAAAATAGAGTATATACTGTAGGATTCCATTCAAATAAAGATTTTAGGCTGGGTGTGGTGGCTCATGCCTGTAATCCCAGCACTTTGGGAGGCCGAGGCAGGTGGATCACTTGAGGTCAGGAGTTTGAGACCAGCCTAGCCAACATGGTGAAACCCTGTCTCTACTAAAAATACAAAAATCAGCCGGGCGTGGTGGTGCGTGCCTGTAGTCCCAGCTAGTCGGGAGGCTGAGGCACGAGAATTGCTTGAACCCAGGAGGTGGAGGTTGCAGTGAGCTGATATAGCATTGCACTCCAGCCTAGATGACACAGCAAGATACCGTCTCAAAAAAAAAAAAAAGATTTTAGCAGACAACACTGAACTTTATTATTTGAGAATTCCTATTTTGATGCTAGGGACATAAAAGCACAGAAGTGAAGTACAGATTAGTTATTTCTGAGAGAAGAAGGGGATTATGATGAGAAAGGGGAATTCAGGGGCTGTTGAGGTACTGGCAGTTTTAAAATCTCTTGACTTGGGTTGTAGTTACATGGTTGTTCACTTCTACAATAATTCTTTAAGTTGTATATTTATGTGAATGTATTTTTCAAAATGTGATGCATTGTATAGAGAAAAAGGTTAAATCTAAGTATGATGTATGTATTTGTATATATTCATATACTCTTTTACCCAGTTATTCTACTTTCAGAAATGTATTCTGAGGAAACAAAGCAATCAAGGGGCATGAACAAGTAATTATGTACAAGATATTAATTATAACATTATTTCTAATAGGGAAAAACAATGTTAATGTTCAACTATAGGGAAATTATTAAATTAAACATGGCACATACACACATTTAGATGTCTTAATGAAGTCATTAAAATACTGTATCCAAAAAATATTTAATGGTATAGCAAAATGCTTCCAATAAAAGGAAATGGTCCAAAATGTTTGTGAATGACATTTATTTTTGTCACAATTTTTATAACAAAATTATGACATTATTTACTTTTTGTCAAAATTTTCTGTAATTTCTAAATTTTTACAAGTTATGTATATGGCAAAGGTTGTACACTAAGAATTTTTTTTTTTTTTTTTGAGACTGAGTCTCATTCTATCAACCAGGCTGGAGTGCAGGGGTGTGATCTCGGCTCACTGCAACCTCCGTCTCCCAGGTTCAAGTGATTCTCCTGCCTCAGCCTCCCGAGTAGCTGGGATTACAGGTGCCCGCTAACTTTTATATTTTTAGTAGAGATGGGGTTTCACCATGTTGACCAGGCTGGTCTCGAACTTCTGACCTCAAGTGATCCGCCCACCCTGGCCTCCCAAAGTGCTGGGATGACAGGCGTGAGCCACCATGCCCAGCCAATATTTTTATTTTTAAATGAACAAACTATACTTCTTCTAAATAACAGAAAATTAACTGAATTTTCTTCATATTTTATATGTACCCAAATTTATTCAAAATTATTTTAGTGGCTGGAAGATTAGTTTTCATAGACGAAAAGTTATCAGAGTGACAATTTCAAATGTATTTCTAAGACAGTAGCATCTGAATACAGTCTATCTTCTAATATAACATTCAAAGCTTAAAATCTGTTCTACACTGTAACATCCCAATCCAGGATTTGTTTTATACAAATATCTGACCACCTAAAATTTTTTAACAGATGTAAAAATGATACTGTATTTACAGTTAAAATGAAAGAAAAAAAAAAACCCAAAATGCCAAACCCTGTCATTATCTTTACAGGCAATTATATTTTGTTTGCAGATCCAGGAGTTTATATCAACTCTTTTAAAACGCTTCTTCTATTTATCTCTATTTTAGTTTGTGCAGAAGAGTTAACACAGCAGGCCTAAACTACTATCTCGTGAAAGGCTTGAAAGGTCTACTAAGGTTGGCCCTTGAGAGGCGTATCTGGGAACTTGGATTTCAGGAGGGTCCCCTACATTCCTAACTGAAAAGAGTGACTCACTGTGTCTAAATTGTTTGTGCTAACAATATGATTTATGCTGAACACCTGCTTTCTTTCTGGGAGTCTGGAATTTGGTTAAGTGCCAAGTGGAAGATGCCTATGTGACCAGCCCCCAATAAAAACCCAGGGCACTGAGTCTCTAATAAGCTTCCCTAGTTGGCACCATTTCACACGTGTTGTCACAACTCATTGCTGGGAGAGGACCCTTGAAAGCTTGTGCCTGGTTTCCCCTGGACTTCAACTAATGTATCTTTTCCTTTTGCTGATTTCTCTTTATATCCTTTAGCTATAACAAACCATAGCTGTGAATAGGACTATATGCTGAGTCCTCTGAGTTTTCTTAGTGAATCATCAAGCCTGGGAGTAGTCTTGGGGATCCCTGACACATAGTTTGTAAAACTAAAATCAACTAAACATTTTGATACTGTGAGTCAAAAGAAATGTTTACTTTGCTGAAAGAACAAATAGCAATTTATATCATTACACATAAAAAGAAAAATCAAAATAGATTATTATATAAGACTAGCTATGAAAATATGTACAAATCTTCAAATAGATTAAAATGTTACAGTACAGATATTTATTGCTTGGTATGAGACAAACATATTTTCCCTTAAGCAGCAAGTTTGCTGGTAAGTAGTAATCAGTTCCACTCTATCAGTATAAATAAATTTCACAAACGCTCCTTTCCCTAGGCATAAATACCAGACCAAAAATAAAACAAAATAAAATTAAATTAAATGTAAAAAGAGCTTTCAGTTTATCGCCTTTGTGAGCTACAAAAACAAACTGCTAATATTATTTTAAAAGATACAAACTATTGTTTTCATGTCAGATGTGTTTTAAATCCATATTTAATTACTGTAAAAGTCTCCCTGTGGTATATGTAATCACTCTGTAATAAGGTAATTAAAATTCCTTGGCCAGCCAATTTAGGATTTACAGCTTAACTCAAGTACTAGACACTACTAAAGACAAGCCCAAATGTGTTTCTTAGAAATAAATATTTAATTTGTGGGGATAACCCAACTCAGCCTGTCTTCAAAACTGAATCTGTATTTAAAATACATTTCAGCAAATTGCTACAGACAGGTTCAAATTTAAGTGTAATCCCGAAGTAATGGATGTGCAAACATATGCAAATGCCTACAAAACTACTGTGTGTGTTGGGACAATGACGATATAGCCTTTACCTTGTATTCCCCTATTTTAAAGGTCAATCATCTCTTGACCTGCCCCATCAGAACTCATATCTGCAAAAGTGAATGTCTAGGGGTGGGACCTGGGTACCTGTTTGTTTAACAAGTTTTATACCGGATTTTCTAACCTAAAATTTGAAATTTACTAATCTAATCTTTTCCATATCTAAAATTCTGGTTTTGTGAGTCTCTGTACTTAAGCATGCTTTAAACTTATAAACCATTTGTGATTAAGTAGATATGAACTATTATTATTATTATTATTATAATTTTTTTTTTTTTTTTTTTTTTTTTTTTTTTTGAGACGGAGTCTTGCTCTGCCGCCCAGGCTGGAGTGCAGTGGCCGGATCTCAGCTCACTGCAAGCTCCGCCTCCTGGGTTCACGCCATTCTCCTGCCTCAGCCTCCCGAGTAGCTGGGACTATAGGCGCCCGCCACCGCGCCCGGCTAGTTTTTTGTATTTTTTTTAGTAGAGACGGGGTTTCACCGTGTTAGCCAGGATGGTCTCGATCTCCCGACCTCGTGATCCGCCCGTCTCGGCCTCCCAAAGTGCTGGGATTACAGGCTTGAGCCACCGCGCCCGGCCTATTATTATTATTTTTAGAGACAGAGTCTTGCTCTGTCACCCAGGCTGGAGTGCAGTGGCATTATGTTGGCTCACTGCAACCTCTGTCTTCTGGGTTCAAGCGATTCTCCTGCCTCAGTCTTCCAAGTAGCTGGGATTACAGGTGTGTGCCACCACACCTGGCTAATTTTTGTATTTTTAGTAGAGACGGGGTGGCTGGTCTCAAGCTCCTGACCTCAAGTGATCTGCCCGCCTCAGCCTCCCAAAGTGCTGGAATTACAGGTGCAAGCCACCAAGTCTGGCTTATTATTTTTGAGACAGGGTCTCACTTTATTGCCCACACTGGAATACACTGGCATGATTTTGGTCCACTGCAGCTTCTGCCTCCCTGGCTCAAGTAATTCTCCCACCTCAGCCTCCCAAGTAGCTGGGACTACAGGTGTGTGCCACCATGCTTGGCTAATTTTTAAAATTTTTTTGTAAAGACGAGGTCTCACTATATTGCCCAGGCTGGTCTCAAATCCCTGAGCTCAAGAGATCCTCCTGCCTCGGCCTCTCAAACTGCTGGGATTATAGGCGTAAGCTACTGAGCCCAGCCATCAACTAGACATTTTCTAACATGATAAACAACATTCTTGGGCCATATAATTTCGTGACTTCAGTTTAGGAAGAAAAAAAGGAGTGTTGGTTATACGTAGTCTGTGGCAAAGACAGATATGGACACCACATTAAGAAACTCACTGATAATCCAAATATATTGTTTTGTCTAGCCTTTTCTCCACCAAAATGATAAATGCTGTTTCTAAGTAGCCAACAAACAACAAAACTAACTGACCTAATTTTATTTTATTTTTTGACTTTCATTGTCTACACTGTATGGGTGTCATGTTACAAAAACTGTAAAAAGGATCCAGATAACCCATAACCTGAGCAATGAGCCCCTAAATACCAGGGGCAATTACATCTATTGCCAGAAACATGGAAGTAATTGGAGTAGCTTAGTCTACACTGAAGCTATAGAAGCAATCTCTCACCTAGCCAGTAGGTGGAACTATACACAAGTGCATTGGCTTTGCTTTTTGATCCACATGACTTTAAATCTTACAGTAATTGATATTTTTGGTTTGTTTGAAACCCAGGAGATAAGGAGGATGCAAAAAACTAGGTAAGGTCAATTGTTGAGGTGAATTTACAAAACAATGATACAAAAGAACAATTTTCTATTTCTATTTTGTTTCTGGGCCTTTTGAGAAATAACTAAGTTATTTTAACTGAATTTATAATCTATATCCAGGTCCCTAGAGCTAATAAAACAATTCTAAATTTAGAAATCTGTCAGTTAAAATTCATGTTCAATCAGGGAAAATTGAGTATCAACTGATCATGACGTGATATTATGGAATTATTGTTGATTTTGTTAGGTATAGTAATAATATGGTCATTTAAAAAATCATTATCTGTTAGAAATACAAACGAGAGTATTTATAGGTGAAATGATAGTGCTTTAGAAATCTCCAGGGGAGAAAAAGACATCAGGAAGAACAGAATAGGAAAGGAAAAACGTTTTGATAACTATTGAAGCTTGGTGACCAGTATGCTGGGGTTTATTATACTATTCTCTCTTTTCATTTGAAATTTTCCACAATTACACTGTTAAAAAATAAAAAAAAGAAAAGAAAAGAAAAGAAAACATAAGGCCATGTTCTAGTGATTTGGGTTAACACCGGGATCAGGTCACTGGAAAATATTCAATTTAAGCAGGTCTCATCTCGATATACAGCCAACCATTAATTATTTCCATCACAACTAAGTCATACAAAATTAGTCACATAAAATCCCATACAGACTACTTCAACAATGAGGGACTAAAACTATCCTGTTAAAGCCACTGGAAATAATACTTTACAGTTATAAAGCACTTCACCATTTACAAAGGGAAGTCACATACAGTTTCTCATCTAGTTCTCATAATCTTAGGAAGATTCTGAAGGCAGGCAAACTGAGGCTCAGGGAACTTACAAGACTTGGCCAACCTCACATAATTAGTAAAACTGACAGAGCTGGGATGCTAACCCAGGTTTTATGAAACCAAAGATCCTTTTTCTACTACATTGTCACTAAGTCCCCTTTGATACAATTAGCATACATGGTGAAATTTAGGTGAATTTTTAAAATTTGCTTTCTGTGATCATTACTTTATATAGTATATAAAACTTGCTTTTTAGGAGGCTGGGCGTGGTGGCTCACACCTGTAATCCCAGAACTTTGGGAGGCTGAGGAGGGTGGATCACCTGAGGCCAGGGGTGTGAGACCAGCCTGGACAACATGATGAAACCCTGTCTCTTCAAAAAATACAAAAATTAGCCAGGCGTGGTGGCATGCGCCTGTAGACCCAGCTACATGGGAAGCTGAGGCAAAGAATCGCTTGAACTTGGGAGGTGGAGGCTGAAGTGAGCCGAGATGGCGCCACTGCACTCCAGCCTGGGCGACAGTGAGACGGTTAAAAACAAAAACAACAACAAAAAACAAACCCAACTTGCTTTTAGTTTTCTCAGAAAATATACATATAGACAGAAATAGATTTCTTGAATAAAGAATAAAATTAAACCAGAAAAGTAATTTTAAAAGAATTATAATATCTTGGCCAGGCACAGTGGCTCACACCTGTAATCCCAGCACTTTGGGAGGCCTAGGCAAGCCGATCACCTAAGGTCAGGAGTTCGAGACCAGTCTGGCCAACATGGTGAAACCCTGTCTCTACTAAAAATACAAAAATTAGCCAGGCATGGTGATGTGTGCCTGAGGGAGGAGAATCGCGTGAAGCTGGGAGACGGAGGTTGCAGTGAGCCAAGATTGTGCCACTGCACGCTAGCCTGGACAACAGAGCAAGACTCTGTCTCAAAAAAAAAAAAAAAAAAGAATTATATCTTAAAATTAGAAGGGATGTTAGAAGCCAGCTCTAGTCCAAAATTAAAACCTTATCTTCAGTCCCCTTGGAAGGATCCAGCTTCAACTTGAGTGCTTCTAGTGAGAAACTGCATAGTCTGTGAGACAGCCTGCTTCATTCATGGAGTAAGTCTAATCATCAAAAAGGTCTTCTTTAGTTAGAGGTGACGTCCGCCACTTGTTGATTCTAGTTACTGCCTCTGATGCTACACTTGAATAAGCATATAGTTTTATATATGACAATCTTTCAAATAACTGTGGACATTGATTATGTTCTATCCATGGGCTTCTGCTTTGGGGACTCTTCTAGCAGAATAATAAAATGAATACATTCGTGGATAACTAAAGCCACCCAGTCTTTTCAAAAGCTCTTCCACGCCAGTGGTCTTCAACCTGGGATTTGGGTATCTCTGGGAATACTCAAAGTCCTTCCAGGAGCCACATGAAGTAGGATATTTTTAAGGCAATCAATTTCCATATCTTCATTTTTCATAATTTCGTCTGTCTGTAAACAAGTCTGTGGTCTGCTTGTTTTTCTTTTACACCTCCACATCTACAATCACCCATCTCCACATCTCCAGTTACCCATCCAAAAGGCAAACTACTCCTCCATTCCAAAAAGCCTAACTTCAAAGAGATGGCTGGGAAATGCACAGCCCCTGAGGGAGGGAGAGACCCTTGAAAGCAAAACAAAGAGAGTTTGAGAAAAAAAGGGAGGTGCCACCTTACTCGAACCAGACAATATATTCATGGTGAGCTGTTTTAGAATTCATAATCAATACTAAGATGAGTGTCACAGGGATGTTCATTTAACACTTTAATTTTATTTGAAAAATGAAGTCAGATTTTTTTTTTCCCTGACAGAAAATGAGTCTGATTTGGCTGACTGATTTGACAATAAGGACTAGCACTGTCATGTAGGTCACATAGCAGACATTTTCCATACAGTGAATGAGATAAACAGGCAATTCTACAGTTGTGTAGAAAATATATTTAAGGCTGGGCGCAGTGGCTCCCGCCTGTAATCCCAGCACTTTGGGAGGCCAAGTATGGCAGATCACGAGGTCAGGAGTTTGAGACCAGCCTGGCCAACTTGGTGAAACCCCATCTCTACTAAATAATACAAAAATTAGCTGGGCATGGTGGCGCATGCCTGTAGTCCCAGCTATTCAGGAGGCTGAGGCAGGAGAATCACTTGAACCCAGGAGGTGGAGGTTGCAGTGAGCTTAGATTGCGCCACTGCACTCCAGCCTGGGTGACAGAGTGAGACTCTGTTTAAAAAAAAACAAACAAAACATATTTAAAAGAATATTCAAGATACTGAGAATTATATTCTCACAACGAAAGTTTTTATATATCAACCTAAAAAATACGTGAAGGGGTACATACGTTTTTCAAAATTCTTTTTTGTTGTTGTTGTTGTTGTTTTGAGGCAGGGTCTTGTTCTGTTGCCCAGACTAGAGTACAGTGGTGCAATCATGGCTCACTAAAGCCTTGACTTCCCAGGCTCAGGTGATTCTCCAACCTCAGTCTCCCAAGTAACTGGGACTACAGGTGTGTGCCACCACACCCACCTAGTTTTTGTATTTTTTGTAGAGACAGGGTTTGGCCATGTTGCCCAGGCTGGTCTTGAACTCCTGAGCTCAAGCAATCCACCTGCCTTGCCCTCCCAAGGTGCTGGGATTATAGGCATGAGCCATCACGCCTGGCCTCAAAATTATTTTAGCAGGTTTGCCAGAAAAGATTTTGAAGGCTGTGTCTCTATGACACAATTTCCAGGCTCCTTTCCATTCTGGTTATCCTATTCTGCAGACATTCCAGTGTCCTGCTTACTATGAATGGTCCAGGGTGAATCGGGGGAGTATGGCTTTGTTCTGAATACTATATATTCCTAATTAATGTAGCCTAACCTTCCATTCAGGGCTTTTTAAGCTGTTGCAAACAACTAAAATGTAATCTTTTTTCACATAATCACAACTAAATTCACACTGATCTTGCACTTATTCATGTTTGAATGAAGGAGTTAACATTAACTGGTCTTAAATTTCACCTTCTTTGTTTCAGCTCCTTTGCTACAAACTTGTAAAAATATTTTTGAATTTTGATGTAGACAGTCAATGCGTTAGCTAGTCCTTTGTAGGGAGCAACTTGTGAAATGCCTCCCAGTGATCCTCGCCTCCTGATATTCAGGCCCTGGTATAATCCCATCCCCCTTGTGTATGGGCTGGATTTAGTGACTCATTTCTAACTGCAGAAGTGATGGTGTGTAATTCTGGAGATTAGGTTACGAGACTGTGACTTCTGTCTTGCTCATACTCTCACTTATCCTCTTCCTTGCTCTGATGAAGCCAGCTGCCGTGCTGTAAGCTGCTCTATAGAGAGGCCCAACGGATAAGGAACCAAGGGAGGCTTGGGCCAACAGCTCTTACGGAATTGTGGCCCTCAGTCCAGTAGCCTGTGAGGAAGGCAAGACTGCCAATAATCATGTGAGTGAGCTTGGAAGCAGATCCACATTGTAGTGGAGTGTCAAAATGACTTCAGCTCTGGCCAACAGCTTTATTATCACCTTGTGAGAGACCCAGAGCCAGAGGACCCTGCTAAGTTGGAACACACATTCCTGATGCACAGAGACTGAGATAATAAATGTATGTTTTTTTAAGCCATTATGTTTTGGGGCATTTGTTATGAAGCAATAGGTAATGAATATACCCTCTGACCTTGGTATCTTTTGAATATTTAGTATCTTCCGTTTTTTTTCTTTCCTAATCAAAGTCACTGATCACAACTTTTTTTTTTTTTTAAGGAAAAAAATAGAGAGATTTTGGTATGTTTCCCAGGCTGGTCTCGAACTCCTGGCCTCAAGCAATCCTCCCTGCTTCAGACTCTCAAAGCACTGAGATTACAGGCATGAGTCACCACTCCCGGCCTGATTACAATTTTGAACAGAGTGGGATCAAAGATAAAACCCTGCAGGATGCTGTCCTATAAAGCGTTATACAATCTCCTTGGACACAATCATCCGACCAGAGCTGGATGATCCACTTGTACTATCCTTAGCTCACAATTCTCTATCTTACCAACAAAAAGTCTGTGACAAACATATCAAGTGACTTACTGAAATCAAGATACACTGTGATCTATAAAATTGCCCTTATATGCCATACGGTGATTATATCAAAAGAGGAAACTAAGTCTGTCATTACTTGTTTTTAGTTGCCAAGAGTCTTGCTACATGGATGCCTCCACTTTCATCCTACTCTTCTTCACTAAGACTTCTACTGGTCAGAAGTTTATATTTTGCGGTCCTATCCCTCTGAACTCGATTTCCTTTTGGAGTCTCTTCTCTGAAGCATGCTGAAAGCATGAGAGTAACTGAATATGCCCAGCTTTTGCTTCCTTTGCCACTGTAAACCTTATGATGACATAATCCTTTTGTCTTGTGACTTTAGGTCTTTCTGAACAGGGAAGTTCACAACTACTGTTAAACTTCAAGAGAAAAGTGTTAGCATTATCCAACACCAACATTGCTTAAAGTTTTACCCTTTAAGAATTAAAATACACACTCACAATTCGAAAACCATGTAAAGCATTCCATCTGAGCTATATGTCTCCAATAACTCTACAATGTGTGGATGTTTCAGCATATGACAGATACTGGCTTCCCGCTTTAGATCTGTAAAATAAACATACAGCATACTTCATTAGGTAGGAACAAAAGACAATTAGAGTGAATGATGAATGAATGGATGTGATCTATGGTAACATGGATACTTCTCTAACTAGAGAGATGAAATCCCCCATTTAAACTTAGCTTAACTTTTTACCCTTTAAAGTCTTTGACAATATAGCTTTTCATATTTTTTTGCAAGCTTAAATCTATATGCAGTATAGAGTGAGCTCTTAATAAAAAAGTATACATTTCTTAATATAAATACTTTCCCCCAAAGCAAAATAAATACACAAATACTTTCCCCAACTCTTTTAATCAAATCTCAGCCTCCAAATTTGTAACTCTTCCTTGATCTGCTAATAAACTAATAACTCAATTTACTGTTTTGATTTTTACCTCTTTTTCTTAGTTTTCCCTAAATAAAAATATGTTGTCTATTCTTTAGCCTAAAATCTAGCATTTATAGACCTATCAGGGAAGTTATATGGAATAGGGAACAAAAATAGTATGGTTTAAACAGAAAAGGCACTACTCCTAGAGTCAAAGTCAGAATTTTTAAAATATCATTTATAAAATGTGCTGGGGTCAGGTGTGGTGGCTCGCACCTGTAATCCCAGCACTTTGGGAGGCCGAGACAGATAGATCACTTCAGGTCAGGAGTTTGAGACCAGCCTGGCCAACATGGCAAAATCCCATCTCTACTAAAAATGCAAAATATTAGCCAGGCATGGTGGCAGGTGCCTGTAATCCCTGCTACTTGGGAGGCTGAGGCAGGAGAATCACTTGAACCCGGGAGGCAGACGTTGCAGTGAGCCAAGATCGTGTCACTGCACTCCAGCCTGGGCAGCAAGAGTGAAACTCTGTCTCAAAAAAAAAAAAGTGTTGGATAATTCCAAACTTTACCTACCTCACAATGTTACTTTGAAGAACAAATCCAAATAATGTATGTAAGACTACTGTGTAAGCTCTATAATACTATTTGGAAAACAAAGTTGTTAATATCATCATCATCATCATCATCATCATCATCATCATCATCATATAAAAGAGTTTGGGCATGGAAATCACTTGCCATGTCTACATGGAATAGAATAATGAAAGCCATCCAGTGCTAATAGCGCTGGGGCTTTACCTATTTGCTGATGACTAAAATCCAATGTGACATTTTTATATTAGAAAGTAGAAGGGAGATAGGTAAGGAAGAACCAAGGCTAAGGATGTACTGCACAAAGCAAAATAGATAACATTATCTCCCTTCTGATTTATTAATTCAACTTAGTCTTGTCCACAGAGCAATGATCGTAGATGGAACCTTAGAAGACTGACTTACATAAGGGTAGAATGAGAAAAAGAAGTCAGAAAATTTGACAAAAGAGAAGCCACAAGGAAAGGAAGAATCAATAATATTAAGAAAATCAAGAGAATAGAGGAAATTAAGCTGTAAGTAGCTGGAGAAGGCTGAAAGCTGAGAAAAGACCATAAGATTCAGCCAGAAAAGGTCACGAGAATTCTGGGCAAGATCAACTTTTGGGGAGGAGTCAGGGTTGAAGTCAGTATGCGGGAGACAATTATGCAATAATCAATTAAAATGATCACACCTCTCATTGGGCTAAGTACTTAATACAGTCACTGTCACTTGATGTCCCAACTACCCTGTGAGGTAGGTATTTTATGGATGGAGAAACTGAGACTTAGAAATGTGTTCAAGATCACACAGCTATCGTAAGGGTAGGTTTATGAACCCTGGCCTGCCCAATTCCAAAGTCAGCAGTCCTTCCATTATGCCATGCTGGGTTTGAGCACGATCATATTAGAAGAATCTGGCAGTAGCAAAGAAATAGTGGGGTCAAGAGAAGGTTTTACTTGTTTGTTTTTTTAAAGGAAGCACTCTGTGTTTGTAAGTGGTAGTGATGAAAAGCCTATAGGATATGGAGTCAGAAAATATGGTGCTGGTCCTGCCTTTGTCCTACCATCTGCAGGCTGACTGCTAACTTCTACAAATTACTCCCTTAGAGTCAATGAAATGGGGCAGTGACAGGTGATGTAGTACCTGCAGAGTCTACCAAATCAGTTTGAAAGGGCAGTGTTAAGATTCTAATGAGAAGCTGGATGTGTGGAGCCAAGCACAGCAGGGCTGGGGGGGCTCAGTGTTTACTGCAAAGGAAGAGATCAGAGGCACAGGAAAGATGCCTCCATCTCCAAAAGTAGTTAGGAAGGCCCCACAGGCGGGGAGGATGTGAAGCAGCTGTGGGGTTTGTGCTGGGAAGTCATAACCATGAGGAAAGCTTTTAACAAGTGTGCTGGAGGGCCAGGCTGAGCCAGACAACATCAATCACATGCCTGCACAGATTTTTCCTCTCCAAGAGTGTTCTGCCTTCTATTTCTAGGAAAAGCTTAAAATTTTTAATACTCATTTTTATGTTTATCTCTAGTTTCCCATTTTTATTAGAACTCACCCTTTCATATCTTCTGTTTTCAACTTAAGTTTTTCTTTTTCCATTCCTCTCTATTCTAATCAAAAGCCTGATTTTAACTCTATCCTATGACACTGGAGTCATGAAATAAACAGATTGGCGTTTGCCACAATTAAAACGGATCTTTTCTCTTCTTTCCAGTTTATTTTCTATTTTGCCTCTTTCATGTAACTAAATTGTATTTTTCCTTTTTTGAGACAGAGTCTCGCTCCATCGCCCAGGCTGGAGTGCAGTGGTGTGATCATGGCTCACTGTAGCCTCCACCTCCCAGGTTCAAGAGATTCTCCTGCCTCAGCCTCCTGAGTAGCTGGGATTACAGGTGTGCATCACCATGCCTGGCTAATGTTTTGCATTTTAGTAGAGACTTTTTTTTTTTCTTTCAGAAGCAAACCATCACAAATGAGGATTTTTTATTTGCCACTATTATAAGTCTGAACTTTAAACAGATTCTTGGACTGGTGATTCCTATCCATCAGTTCATTCAACGTTAGCACCTGGAGATGGGGTTTTACAGTGTTGGCCAGGCTGGTCTTGAAGTCCTGACCCCAAGTGATCCAACCGTCTCGGCCTCTCAAAGTGCTGGGATTACAGGTGTCAGCCACCGTGCCCAGTCTAAATTATATTTTTATCTCCACATTCACCATTTGCTATGTGATACATTGGTTATACTGAAAGTTTGTAAGCAGAAATGGATGCTCTTTAGACCCCTCCATTTGAGCCACACATTTTGATTTGGTAAACCAAAAGTCCTTGGTCTAGTCTCTTATCACCTACCCACTCTCAAAATAAAGGCAGAATTGCTGGGGGACCAGCCTTCAAAGCAATTTAAATGTCACTGGATCTGACATTTCAGAACTAAAATCTGAACACTGATTGGACAGTATGAAACTAACAACATAAAAATATATTTCAAATGATAAGAGCAATGATCTAGAAAAATTGTGATTATGTTTTCCTGAATTCAAGCATAAATTAAATAGCTCAAATAGAAAGCACAATTAAAAACACAAATACATTATATATCCTTTCCAACTGTAGATTCCACGAATATCAAACTCAAAATGTTTGTTTCTAAATATGAATGTGAGTTAAAGATGTATGTATTAAGTGCTATTAAGTCTACGCTGATATAGCAAACTAAAAACACTATTTGCCTACAAATCAACTCTAGAGGCAAAGTAGGAAGGAATTTGAAAGCAGGCGATAAAAATATGATTTAAAGTTGTGATTATCTGACTGCTTACAGGTGTTAGCACAGAATGTACCTGTGAATGACATGACCCAGGGTTACCATCTTTATTTTGGAGTATTGTTTTGTTTACAGACTAGTAACTGGTACCTCTCTTTACTTTCCTTTGTACTTTCTTTTTTTTTTAATGAGTAGATTTTTTTTATTTCAATAGTTTTTGTGGAACAGGTGGTGTTTAGTTGCATGGAAAAGTTCTTTAGTGGTGATTTCTGAGATTCTGGTGCACCTGTCACCCAAGCAGTGTATACTGTACCCAATGTGTAGCCTTTATCCCTCACCTCCCCTCCCACCCTTCCCCCAAAGTCCATCGTGTCATTCTTATGCCTCTGCATCCCCGTAGCTCAGTTCTCACATACGAGTGAGAATATACAATGTTTGGTTTTCCATTCCTGAGTTACTTCACTTAGAATAATGGTCTCCAGCTGGGTGCAGTGGTTCACACCTGTAATCCCAGCACTTTGGGAGGCCGAGGCAGGTGGATCACCTGAGGTTAGGAGTTCGAGACCAGCCTGACCAATATGGTGAAACCCCGTCTCTACTAAAAATACAAAAATTAGCTGGGTGTAGTGACGTGCATCTGTAGTCCCAGCTACTCAGGAGGCTGAGACAGGAGAATTGCTTGAACCTGGGAGGTGAAGGTTGCAGTGAGCCGAGATCACGCCACTGCATTCCAACCAGGGCAACAGAGCGAGACTCTGTCTCAGATTTAAAAAAAAAAAAAAAAAAAAGAAGAAGAAGAATGGTCTCCAACTCCACCCAGCTTGCTGTGAATGGCATTATTTCATTCCTTTTTACGGCTAAGTGGTACTTTCTTTTTTGTAATTTCTCAGGAAATTTTAAAAATATTTTAAACTAATCTATTTCTGTGTTTAGTGTCCTTATATTTAACTATGTGCCTATATTTATTTTATCAATTTATTTCCCTTTAAAAGGGGAACTAGTAGGCCGGGCGCGGTGGCTCAAGCCTGTAATCCCAGCACTTTGGGAGGCCGAGACGGGCGGATCACGAGGTCAGGAGATCGAGACCATCCTGCGTAACACGGTGAAACCCCGTCTCTACTAAAAATACAAAAAACTAGCCGGGTGAGGTGGCGGGCGCCTGTAGTCCCAGCTACTCGGGAGGCTGAGGCAGGAGAATGGCGTAAACTCGGGAGGTGGAGCTTGCAGTGAGCTGAGATCCGGCCACTGCACTCCAGCCTGGGCGACAGAGCCAGACTCCGTCTCAAAAAAAAAAAAAGGGAACTAGTAATACAGATAGCAATATTTAATTTTCTAACTCAAATTAGAAACTTAAATGAAATCAACCTGCCATATGGCATTAGAACTACTATTAATTTCCTAAAATGTTTGGGCTCTTCAACAATAGTAAAGCAAGTATCCCACCAGAGTCTGCCTATCGCTGGTCCTCAAGTAAGGGAAAGTTAGGGAAGCTGGTTCAAGTGGTCTGTTTCAAAAATAATTTTCCTGTGAAGTACTATTTTACTACTACTTTTCTTGAAGAACTAGGAGAATTTTTCATTCTATCTTTATCTGAACTTAAAAGATCTAAATTTAAGATTTTGTTTGCTCAAGAGCATTCAGTAAGGATTTTTTTTTGGAGCTAGGGTCTCATTCTGTTGCTCAAGCTGGAGTGCAGTGGCGTGATCACAGCTCACTGTAACCTCGAACTCCTGGGCTCAAGGGATGCTCCCACCTCAGCCTCCTGAGCAGCTGGGCTACAGGCACGTGCCACCATGCCCAGCTGATTTTTAAATAGTTTATAGAGACAGAGTCTTGCTATGTTGCCCAGGTTGATCTTGAATTCCTGGCCTCAATCAATCTTTCTGCCTTAGACTTCCAAAGTGTTAGGATTACAGGTGTGAGTCACTGCACCCAGCTCAATAAAGATTTTGATCAGCACCAACCGACTGAAGTATAATGTAAGCCATGTATATAATTTTAAGTTTTCCAGTAGCCACATTAAAAAAGTAAAAAGAAACAGGTAAAATCCATTTTAATAACATATTTTATCCAATTCAATGTATACAAAGTATTATTTCAATATATAATCATACTAAAATTAATAAAATAAGTTACATTCTTTTTTTGTACTATGTCTTTGAGATCTAGCATGTATTTTTACACTTACAGCAAATCTCAATTTGGTCTGGTCACATTTTAAGTGCTCAATAACTACATGTGGCTAGTGTCTACCAAATTGGAATGGTGCCACTCTAGATAAGTTGACTTGCTTTAATTCTTATCCTCTCCTGATTGTGAGTTCTTCTGTAATTCTTACAGATATTTATAATGTCAGTCATTGCAAAAAGAATCTAAATTCAAACAGATGTGTTTTTAATAAATACTTTCACAAAAGGAAATCCTATAGCTTCTTTTAATAACCCAAATCCATCATTTAATAACTAAATCTGGAATTTCTTCACTATCGTTAATCTAACGCAACCTTTGAGACTTTAAAGTGTCCCTCTATAAGTCCTCATTTAATTGTTATTGTAATAACCCTGCATGACATACATATACATATACACATACATATATATGCACATATATCTCCCCATTTTACAGAGGTAGAAACTGAGATACAGGGCCCAATGATACAAATCACACAGCTAGTAAGTGGAGGAAGCAGGACTAATAACCAAAGTCCTTTGCTCTTTACATCACACCACAGTGCCTCCTGGGTCAGCATAGTTTTTACACATCCTAAGATCCAATCACACAATAGTGCTAATATGGTAACACTGACTTGAATGACAGGCTATCAAGACTGTTACAGAACTGGCTTATTTCAGCTGCACTGTAACTAGTGATAGTCAGAAACTAGATACTGCTCTTTTCCTAACAAATATATAAGTATTCTCATTAATTTCCAAACAATGTCTAGATTGTGTTAGAAATTCAACAGTTAAACAAAATTCGCTAAGAGCTGACCTGGACTCAAAATCAAAATAAAGAATATTCTAATCTAATCATAGAAAGAACTAGGACAAGTATTAATGTGTTCATTTCAATAAATATTAATAACAAAATAAGTAAATGAAAGTCATTATTGACTCAACGTATTTTTTCCTTAGTGTACTGAAATTAATGACCAAATGATATTTTAAGAAAGGAATCCAAGCAGAACCTTGGAAGGATTATAGTAGCAAAGTCAATTTCTGCTGCTGGGTTCTACTTTTATCTAATAACCAAGTTGAAGAATAAAGATCACAGCTGCCTTTGGCAACAATACAGGTCAGCTTGGCTTTAATGAGGCTATCTTCCTCATTGACCTTTAGGAAAGTTGACCTCAGCTAGTGAAGAGTAGAGGACTAGACAGGCTCCCATAGAAATCTGGGTCAACTGCAAACTCATAATTTCTTTGATTTTTTTTTCACATGTTTCACTACTAGCTCTATACATTTTGTTGTCTTTTTTCACACACACACAGAGAAATTCAAGCAGCTTCTAATTTCTTTGAATTCTTGCTCATAGAAAAAAAACTCCTGTGGCCCCAAATATCATAATCAGGTGAATAAAGAAAGAAAGCAGCACATCATTAATTCAATGTTTGACTAATGTGAAAATTTTCTTAAATAGGCAAATGTGTATTAATTAGAAATCAATCTTAACTGCATTAAGCATTTACAAATTAATGGGGTTTTCGTAATATATTTCCCAAAGAGTTTTCAGTTCTGATAAGTGTAACAAATTTGTATATGACAAAAATAGAAATACGTTGCTCTAAATTTGTCTAAAAGGTGCAATTGCTGTGTTGCTTTTCATTTTGGCAAATGTAAACCAAAGAGGGGAAGATCAGGGCATTTTACTATTAGAAAAACCAGACATCTATTTCAACATGGTATTCCTTACTTTATAAAAGAAAATTGAGAAATATCAGTTCATAACTCAATTACTTCTCAATATTAAAGTCTTAAAAATCATACATGTTAGAGCCTGAAGGAACTTTGTGGGATGACAGAATGCATACATTTGTCAAAACTCACTGAAGTGTACAATTAGATGGGTTCATTTTATTGTGCCTATGTTCTTCAATAAAATTTAAAAAGCAAAGAGAAGTTACTGAAATAAAATGGGAATTCAACTAATATATCAAAGCAAAAAAATGTTCTTCACATACCTGTGCTTTATATTTTCATAATTGTGTTATCTATAATTTACTTTCTATATTTATTAACTGATAGCTGAGGAGCTCAACAAGGACATGCTGACAGGATAGATTTCCTTACCACCCACTTCTCCCCCAAATCTCCTTCCAGGATGGGGCCAGCCCAGGAAATACTGACAGCAGGGCCAAAAGTTTTCCCAGAAAGCAATTTGTGGTCTGTTTCAATACGTAAAAAAGGAATGACTGAGGTAAAAATTCTGTACAGCATAGTGAAATGATTATCTGAGGTTTTTTTTTCTTTTAATAATATGGGTTTCCCCATCCAGCTACAGAATCCTTTTATCAACAAAGTCTCCTAAAAATAGTATAAAACAAATTTATCATAAAAAACCCTACCAATATGTGACACTTATTTGTAAAAGGACCAAGAAAAATGAGTTAATTGTTTTGATAAATACTTTGAAATCACGGATACTGACAGCCCTGCTTGATTTTTCCCTGAATAGCTCTTCTGCCATTTCATCAAATTTGGAATGGGCAAAGCATAAGTTTCCTTAAAAACTGAGTTAGAGACCAGGCGCGGTAGCTCATGCCTGTAATTGTACTAGCAGTTTGGGAGGCTGAGGCAGGTGAATCGCTTGAGCCTGGGAATTTGGGACCTGCGTGGGCAACATGGCGAAACGCTGTTTCTACAAAAAATACAAAAATTAGCTGGGTATGGTGACATGTGCCTGTATTCCCAGCTAATGAGGAGACTGGGGTGGGAGGATCACCTGAGCCCGCGAGGTGGAGGTTGCAGTGAGCTAAGATCATGCCACTGCACTCCAGCCTGGGAGAGAGAGTGAGACCCTGTCTAAAAATAAACAAACAAATAAATAAAAATAAAAAATAAAATAAAACTGACTTAGAAGCAAAGGCTTCTAGTATCTGATTCACACACAGTTGAGTGTAACTGCAGCAAGGCAGGATGCTCAGAGCCAGTGAAAACAAACAGATGGAAGGAAGGCAGGGCCTTAACTCCTCTTCACTTAGGAATCATTTGTCACTTAGCATTGATGACACAATATTATGGGAAAGAAATACAGTAAATACCTTATTTAAGTCATTCTAGATAATGGTTTATTTCATATAAGTGACTTTTCTGGATAGGGTACCAACCTGTCCTGGTTTGCCTGGAACTTTCTCAGTTGTGGCACTGAGGATCTATCCAGGTTGAAAGCCCTGGGTTCTGAGAACCCGCCCTCATTCCCAGGCAAACCAAGACGACTGGTCACCCTACTTCCACAGATCTGGCATCTATCCTTTTAAGCACTAATACATTCTGCTGGCAGGCAGTTATGATAGGGCAATAGACTTGTAGTCAAAAGGCCTGTCTTTCCTGTCTTCATCACTTTGTAGCTGTATAACCTTAGATCATCTGTTTCCTCATTTGTAAAATAGAAAGAGTAAGATAACAACTCCTATACAGGGTTGTAGTTAGGCCTGGATGATTAATAAAGTATGTGAAAGTGCTTGCCATGGTGCACATGCACAATAAGTTTTGTTTTCTTTTCCTTTCACCATTTTTGGTAGAAATCATTCTTTCCTACTAATTTAACTAATGTTAATCAAACCAAGTTTGACGCCAAGAAGGCAGCAATGTGAACATCTATTAGTAAACCACACTGCTATATATAGTGTAATTCTATGCCTACTTTAACCTTGCAGTTTTTCATCTACAGTTTTTTGGGAAATCATGTATTTCATAAAAAACCTCAAGTTGACTGTAGGATTATTTGGGGAAAGAACTAGACACACTCAAAATGTTTAATAATAAGCACACTAATTAAGAAAAGTAAAACAGAACCCACGTAGCTGTATGTGTGTGGCCTACTGATTACCAAAATTGTTAATCTTCCAGACAGCCCTTGGAGTCATCTTCACACCATCTACCACTTCTCCTCTACTTCCTATATGCAGCTGCCAAAACCTGTCCATTCTATTTCTGCAACACCTGTCAAAACTATCTTTCTCTTACTGCGGTTACCCTAGTTTCAGCCCTCACCAATTCTTGACTGGATCACAGCAAAGATCTTTAAATGCGTTTCTTTGCCTCTAGTTTCTTCTCTTTAGACTCATTAAAGTGTCACCATAGTTTTACTCTAAAACAGGTATTATTATATTATTCCAAAATCTTCACTGAGCTCCATTCCATACAGCAAGACATTATAATCCCTCAGCATGGATTTGAAAGCCTTCCAAAAAATCTTTTAAGTCCAACAACTTAACTAGGGTTCACAGACCTATTTAACAGCATAACTGGAAATAGAAGCTAGCTCTCATGCTTCTTAGTCAAACAATTTAGCTTCTGCTTTTCTTTTTTTGAAGTCACACATTTATACATTCCTTTCCATTAGCTTCTTCCTTCAGCCTCCCTGACCCCAATCCTGAACCACCCGCAGCTTGTGCACCAGCCCCCTGCTCTCTGTCCCCTAACAAATGCTGTTCCCTCTGTATGATACTCCATGTGCTTGCTTCCTTCTCTGCCTGGTAAACCCCTACTCGTTCATCAAGATCCCACTTAGACGTTGCCTCAAAGTTCTCTTTAACAATCTCCCAAGCTAAGGGAGGCATACCCTGCTGCAATCTAGCAACCGCCCCCATAGATGCCTCAAGATCTTGGCATTTACCAAATTATTCCACTGCTGGTGATTTCCATGCCTGCGAATCCTGCTAGAAGGCAACATCAAGCATACAGGACCCATTTACCCAACTTGGACTCAACATCTATTACACATCTCCCGTCTCACGTCAAAGTGTATGTATCACTGAATCAGAGAATGTTAGAAACAGAAGTGACAGTTAAGAGAGCCATCATCACATGCTCCTCTCTATCCTCAAATTTTACTCTGAAGGAAAATGAGGCCCTAGTAAGACACACCCAAAGTCACACAGATAGTTCACAGCAGAAGTGGAAGATGAACCCAGGTCTCAGATTCCCAATCTAGCAATCTTTCTGTTACCACATATGCTATGTGGAAGAGGATGCTAAAAATGCCGAAACTTCAAGGAAATCTACTCCAGGTGGTATATCATAATGATTAAAGACTTCTCACAGAATGATCAAGAAATGCCATCTACTTGCAGATAACTGGGTACGAATGTTAAAATGGAAAACTTCAAGGTACTACTACTACTGAATGTACTTGCTTTAAACAAAAGTAATATATGCCTAACTTTTTATGTCACTGGTTGGTTTATATACTGTATTACTTAATATTATAAATTACATGTCCCCAAAAAAGTTTCATTTGGAAAGAATATGTAAGATTGTAAGTTTTAACAATTTCTTAAATCCATTTATGTATGTGGATATTGTCTTTGGTTAATTATTCAGGGGTAATTTTATTAGGTTAAATGACCACAATTCCAAAAGCAGCATGTTTATGCAAAGAGCCTATCTAATTTTCTTCCACTAGAGGGAACTAAAGATCATATTATAGCTAGTTGGGCACCCAGCATTTCACCAACATCTCTGGCTTTAAACAATATTATTGGTCTCAATAATAAAATACAAAGATGAGATGACTATTTGCCTTTAACATATCTAACAACAATAACCATCAGCTAACATTTACTGAGTACTAAATATGAGTCAGGCTCTATTTTAGATGTGTTGACCCACTTAACCTCACAATAATTCTAAGAGGCAGATGATGTTCATGTTATATATGAACAGACAGAGCGCAGTTAAGTAACTCACTCACAGAACTAATAAGCTGCGGCCAGGCGTGGTGGCTCGTGCCTGTAATCCCAGCACTTTGGGAGGCTGAGGCAGGTGGATCACCTGAGGTCAGGAGTTTGAGACCAGCCTGGACAACATGGTGAAACCCCGTCTCCACTGAAAATACAAAAATCAGCTGGGTGTGGTGGCACATGCCTGTAATCCCAGCTACTTGGGAGGCTGAGGCAGGAGAATTGCTTGAACTTGGGAGGTGGAGGGTGCAGTGAGCTGAGATCATGCCACTGCACTCCAGCCTAGGTGACAGAGCAAGACATTGTCTCAAAAATAAAAATAAAAAGAACTAACAAGCTGCAAAGCAAAGAGATTGGAACCTAGGTAGTCTGGCCCCAGAACCTATGCTCTAAATAACTCTACTATACCACTTCTTAGGTCTACAACAACTCAATTCTGAATATGAACTTTATAGGTTAGCTATTTCTCTGAATTACTTCTAAAAATGGATACATAAAGTCTTGATTAAAATAAAGCTCAATCAAGCAAACTTCCGTAATAAAATCATACCTTTCAAAAAACCTTAAGGTTTCAATTTCAATTCAATTTTCAATTTCAATTCAGTTTTCAATCTTAGTCCTTTCAATTGAAGTCACTTGATAGTATTTGTTTAAAACTAGTTTTCTATTAAGACAGAATCATTAAAAACACAATGACAGCCAGGCGCAGTGGCTCACGCCTGTAATCCCAGCACTTTGGGAGGCTGAGGCAGGCAGATCACTTGAGGCCAGGAGTTCAAAACCACCCTGGCCAACATGGTAAAACTCTGTCTCTACTAAAAATACAAAAATTAGCTGGGTGTGGTGGCATGCGCCTGTAATCCCAGCTACTTGGGAGGCTGAGGCAGGGGACTCACTTGAACCCGGGAGGCAGAGGTTGCAGTGAGCCGAGATCACGGCACTGCACTCCAGCCTGGGCGACAGAGCAAGACTCTGTCTCAAAAAATACCAAAAAAACCCCACAATAACTAGGTGGGGCTTCTGGAATGGCTGTATAAAGGAGCTCAGGGATATCTCTCCCCTGGAGAGACACATATTTAGCTGGTCCAAAATCACAATCATTCAAAGTCCTTGGAGACTGATCAAAGGGCTTACAACAAATTGAGAAGCATTTATTCAATAGAATCTACAGAAATTCGATAGGAACAATAAGAGTTTGTAGCATTTGAGATAGGGACCACACAGGGACTGCACATGTCCCTCCACAGCTCTGTTTCGCCAAAGAATTGTTTTAAGGAGTTCAGCAGCTAAGGGCACATCCACTCCTTGAGGTGGAAAAGCTACTCAGGGTGGATTTGGCAGCTAGTAAACATTGGTAGATCCCATTTTCCATGGCTCCATGCTGTGGAAGGCCTATATGGAGCAAGCGGCAGAAGCTGATGGCAGCAGTCATTTCTTTACCCTAAATTCCAGCTAAAAACAGAGGAATCAGGTGAGGAAGCTGGTAGAGTGCAGTCCCCCCTGCCCACACAGCTCTGTGTTGTCAAGAGAGCTACAGAGGTGTGTTTGGCAGCTGACTGGCAGCTCCCATCTCCTTCAACTTTGTAGGGTGAAAGAACTATTCTGAGTACATTCAGCACCTGGTGAACACTGAGAGATATCATACTCCCTGGTTTTGGGCTGTGGAAGATCCATACTGAGCAGCAGCAGAGGCAAAAGGAGACACGGTTCATACTTCCTCCTTCCCGGCAACACAAAAACCCTGCTGCACAGGGTGGAACAGCCAATGAGGAGTGAGTTCCCCATTTTCCCCAGCTCCTGCTCTATAGTGCAGAGATTCTGCTCAGGAAAATGTATAGCAAGTCTCAAAGACTAGAAAAACTTGTCTCTGACAAGGGACACAATTTTAATCGGATCAGACTATGGAGTAATTTATACCACAGGGCATTGTCAAAAAGAAGGGAGCAATCAGCTATCGATTGGTTAAGTTTAACACCAATAGAGGTAGCAGAGAAATGCATGGATGAGAACCACACCTGTCCTGAAGAGGGACATCAGAGGTTGCAATGAACTAGTCTAGCAAGTTGCTAAAAAAGAACAACCCTGGAGTGGAGGAACGTGTCAGTATCCACAGTTGCTATAACAAAGTGCTAAGAGACACACAAAAAGCAGAAAAGTGTGACCTTTACAAAGGAGGGGAAAGAAAAGCAGAAAATAGAAACTGCCTTTGAGGGAGCCCAGATGTTGGAATTAGCAGAAAAGATTTCAAAGCAGCTATTATAAATACTCTTAGCTGGTGACTGACAGCAGCAGGAATACTCAAGCAGACTAATTCCTGTGAGATATGGGTCTCTGATGGTCAACTTTGGCTCAAGGACTCCCAATAGGACTTACCAAAACATCCTTGAAACTGCACCTTAGTCAAATAATTTTCCTACCCAATCCTCCTCCTTTTCTTCCCTTTTTCCTCCAACGGGGTCAGACCTGCATAACCTGTGATGGTTGTCCCAGCCTCCTCCAGCTCCCTACCCATTCATTTTCACTCTCAATAAATTTCTTGCACATCAAATCCCTTCTTGACATCTTTTTGTAGAAGCTGAACACAAGCTTTCTGTAGAACCTGCACACAAGCTTTCAATAAGGCGAGCCAGTAAGAAGCACGCTGATATGCCTGTCAAAATGTCCCCCAGGAAGGTTTAGGAATAGGAAGCACCAGGTATCTTTGAGGGTAGGGTTGCATGGCAGAGCAGATTAACAGGAGGACTGGCTGAACCTTTATAGAAGCAGTATGACCTTCGATATCTTTGACCAAACAAATTATCCTTCCCCCACTTTTTGGGGACTTTGGTCACCAGACCGCTAGCTCATGTCAAACTGAACTGCTGTACTTAAACAAGAGGATTAACTGGAAAGTTCCATGTATTAAACATGTTAAAGACCCTTAGCCTTTATCTCTCAGAACCACTGCAGTCAGACTTAGATGCCCCCATGCACCCTTTCTCCCCCTAACACACATACCCCCAGCCCAAGGCAGAAGATCAGAAGATTCCTGTCGGACTGACCTGCTTAAGAACAAAAGATCTACAGATTACGGATATCCATAAGGCTCTCAAAAAATGGCCTAGTCTTTGCCTGATCACCGATAATGAATTTACCCATATACAAAGTGTTCCCAGGCACCTATTTAACACTTTCCTCTTAATATTTTTCTGAGGAAACTGTTTCCTGTATAAGGCAAAGAAAATTTCAAAAATATACTACTTTGAGATAGATAAGAATATGAAACCTATGAAGACAAGAGCATGAAACTATATAATAGTTTAAAAGAAAAACATTCAGAAAAAAGTCCTTGAAAATAAAAAATGAGAGCTAAACCAGGAGACTCAAACAGAAGGGTTAGAAGATCAAGTTGAAGAAATCTCTCAAAGTAGAGCAAAAAGATAAAGAAAGAGGAACAGGAAAGAAAAGGTTAGAGATGAAGCCCTATCTTAGAAGCCCTTATGTTATTTGAATCACAGCAACTCCTGAAAAGAAGAACAAAGAAACTGGAGAAAAGGATGTTATCTAAGAAACATTTTTAAAAATTTCTGAACTAAAGAACAATGAGTTTCCAGATTTAAAAATATTTCTAAGCACTCAGTATAATGACTTTTAAAAAGGCCCACAGTAAAGCACATCATTGTAAAATTTTAGGGTACTGTGATAAAGAGAATATCATTAAAGCTTTTGGAGAAAAAAAAGGCACTGCCCTAAGTGCTTTACATACATTATTCAATTAATCCTCTCAATAACTGTAAGGGCAGGCAAGATATTATGCCTGATTTTTAGATGAGAAAACGTAAGCACAGAAGGGTTATGTGATGTGTCCATGTCACACACAGCTGGTTAAGTATGATATGAACCCAAGTAGTATGGTTGCATCATAAAAGCTTTTATCCATATGCTATATATGTTCAAAATTGTCACCTAGAATAGTTTGTACACCCAGCCAAACTATCAAACTGTAGAGTAATATAAAGACATTTTCAGGTATCTCAAAAAAGTACCTCTTCTCAGAAAGTTACTAGAGGGCATACTTTAACAAAATGAAGAAGGAAGCCAAAAAAACCAAAAAAGCAAAAAAACAAGAAACCTAGGGAACAAAGACTCTAGCACAGATGAAAGGCAAAAGGAATTCTCATGATGAGCCCAGTAGGCCAGGACAGCAACCAACTTAGAATGAAACAGATGAAAGGCTCACAGGGAGGGGGCCCTCTGTCACCAAGAAAACCAGTGAATGTGATAAATTATCCAATGGGGTTGAATGTACTGAGGAAAGTTACACAGTTTAGTGGGACAGCCTACGGATAAATTAGCAATAATACATAAAAAAACAAGCAATCGGGCTGGGCACAGTGGCTCACGCTTGTAATCCCAGCACCTTGGGAGGCAGAGGTGGGCACATCATGAGGTCAGGAGTTTAAGATCAGCATGGCCAACATAGTGAAACTCCATCTCTACTAAAAATATAAAAAAAATTAGCCGGGTATGGTGGCATGCTCCTGTAATCCCAGCTACTTGGGAGGCAGAGGCAGGATAATCGCTTGAACCCAGGAGGTGGAGGCTGCAGTGAGCCGAGATCATGCCATTGCACTCCAGCCTGGGCAACAGAACGAGATTCTGTGTCAAAAACAACAACAACAAAAAACTAAGCGATCAAATAAATGAGTCAATGATTCACCCCAGATATAACAATAAATTACACAAGAAATACAATCATATTATATGAATAACCAAAATATATTATAAAAGTGGGGAAGGGAAAGTAAGTAGGGACCAGGAAGTGGGGTGGGAGGGTAGCAACATAAAAGAGCTACATCTTTCATAGCAGAAAGGCAATAACTGATGATATCTGAAACTATTAAATAAAGAAACAGTAATATAAATATATGTTGTTAGTTACAGAAGAAACAGCAAAAATGCTTAAAGTGGCGGAGTTGGAACAAATTATGAGAGACACTGCTTTTTTGTTGTCGTCAGAAGTAGCATGATTTGACTTTTAAAACCATGTGCTTACATTACTTAAAAGTAAAACCTAACCATATAAAGAACCAGAATATAACTTTCTATATGGTCCATTAAAAAGCATATATTTATGATAATTAGCCAGGCGCGGTGACTCATGCCCGCAATCCTAGCACTTTGGGAGGCTGAGATGGGTGGATCATTTGAGGTCAGGAGTAAGAGACCAGCCTGGCCAACATGGTGAAACCCTGTCTCTACTAAAGACACAAAAATTAGCCAGGTGTGGTGGCGGGCACCTGTGGTCCCAGCTACTCGGGAAGCTGAGGCATGATAATTACTTGAATCCAGGAGGCAGAGGTTGCAGTGAGCCAAGATCATGCCACTGCACTCCAGCCTGGGTGACGGAGGGAGACTCCATCTTAAAAACAAACAACCAACCAACCAATCCTCAATTGGTCACATTCTCCCAAGAATTCCCCATGACATATTCAGCTCTGAAATTGGGGCTGGGTTCAAACATTTTCTTACATAGGTGCCACCATATGTATATTTATTTACATGCGCATACATAGAGACACACACATTAAAATAAGAGAGCAAAAAAACCTTAAAGCATGAAAGACAGAAAAGAGAGAGAGCACAACTGTGAACTAGTGTCCTTAGAAACCCCATCTTTCTCACTAAAACTATAAGATGACACCAGGGACATGCTTGCTTTGTAAGTAGTTCAACACAGGTCCTGGCTCTCTTCTTTTTTGGGAAGGGTTATTTTACATGCTACAAATTATAAAGCTCCTTGTCGAGGGTAACAATGCTGATGTAATTTGCTGCGGCTGCAAGAGCCTATCACCACCAACAAAAGTAAACAATTTCTATCTGTTTTATTTCTTGTTTAAACTTCATTTGTTTAGTCAATTTAGTGTTTGTTCTCTATAATACAACAACAACAACAACAAAAAAAACCCAAAACAAAACAAAACAAAAAACTCTTTTGTTAAAATAGACACTTAAGCATTATCTAATGGTGGTAATACTCATTCAGGTCTGGGATACTCTAATAAACACAAGGTTCTGTACTGCAGACTGATGGCTTTCCTACTTTAACATAAGCACTCATTTTAAGCTGTCTCAATTCATAAGGAGCTTGACGCATTGTTAATGGAGTACTAAAAAACACAATTAAAATGGCCTTTTCTTGTTTTATTTCTTGGTTAATTACAATGTTCAAACAGACCACTGGAAATAACTCCCTTTTAAAATTCTCAGTTTTGCCCATTTTTATCCTTTGTTTTAAAAAATATAGCATGGTTCTCATTAATGTCATTAGCTGTGATGCCTGCAGAGAGAAAATGCTGACTTAGTGAACATGGAATCAATTTCCTGAATTAAAAAAGGTTTTTTTGTGAGGCTAATTCAGGAATAGTATTCATTTTCTCAGAAGCCTTCACTATAGGAAATGCTTTAAGAAGTGTAGTAGGTGCTAGATTACCACATCTACATTCACGTAGTGAAATCATATGAAACTTCTTGAGCATGTTCCTTCACTGCTTTTCAGCCATTCAACCTAGATGCAACCTACAATTGTATGAGGAAGCATACAAAGACCTGAGAAGTTTCCTTCTCTAGGAAAACTAGACAAGTAACGTGTCCTAGCTTTATATTTGTGGATTTAGGGACAAGGGTTACGCTTGACTAAAGCCACACAGAGTGTGTGGAAAGAAATTAGAAAACCTAGAGAGCAACTGGGGATAAGGGAAAGAGAAAGGGAGGGGGGCATTATATGCAGAGTTCAAGAGCAACTAGGTTAACAGGTCCAGGATGGAAGAGCCAGGAGTAGCCAAACGATAACATGGATAGACTTCAGGGCCACTACTGGAGGATAGGAAAACCCAAGGTGTAATCAAGATGACTTTAAGGAGAGACACCATATTCAAAGATGCAAAGTCAGACTCAAGACCCTGAGAGATGGAGTGCCCCTAAGAGCCAACAAAGAGATAGGAAGGACAGTATCTAGTAAGCACAGATATACCCACTCCTGTGACAAAGTACCATAGGTGAGCTGCTTTCAGTAAGGCTAGGCTAGTACTCCCAGAGCACCAATGCCTAAGTCTTCAAAGAAAAGTTCAGCACTTTATGAGGTACGGATGTTAAAGAAGTAAGGAATACTGGAGAAGAGTACAGAGATGTGAGTGAGGTACAGAAGATGTTACAATGATAATGGTTGGAGTAATATTGGGAATAAAGAGGTGCCAAGTTTTTTAAAGGATGGTATAATTATAGTAATTCAGACTGTCTGGTATATTCTGAATTTAGAGGGACTAAAATTAATAGCAAATATTTAGAAACAGCATACATTCAGATGATGTACTTCTCTGTCTCACACTTTACAATCATATATCTAAGTATTTTAAATGTTGGGATGTGTTCCTAGAATGCTTATAAATACTACTGACATGACATTAAAGATAATAGAAACAATAGATGGCAAAAAATTTTTACTCTGTTCTCTAAAAAGAAGATGGGTAAAAATAATTATTACTGGATCAGCTACTGTATATCAGGGAGAGGAACACATTTTTAAAAGTATTTTAAAATTCTGTAAGTTTCTTGAGGGTGAAGACTATATGTTGTTCATTTCTGTTTACCCTACAATGCTATGCACTACCCTTGACAGATGACACACACAGTAGACAATAAATGTTTATCAAATGAGATTTTGAAAAATTTAAATCCAGTGGAATATCCTGGAGCTTTAAAAAGAAAAAAGGACAATCTTAATACCCTGCTATTGAGTGAACTCCAGAGTATCTACAACTTAATAAAACAAGAAGATGTAGAATAGTGTGTAGAATATGCCACCTTTTATCCAAGAAAGAGGGAAATGTGTGTGTACGTATGTGTATGTAAAAACACACACAGATACAATATTTACAATTTTAAAGCAAAGACAATGAGTATAAACTGAAAGCTAATGAAAATGATTACTTATGGAGGAGGGTGGGAACAGGGATAGAAAACATACTTTCTTGAATATGCTTTCTTTTATAGTTTGCCTTTGGAACCATGTAAATGTTTTACATGATTATAAAAAATTAAATCACAATAAAAAACCCCCCAAAATCAAAATAAAACATTCTAAGAATATAGGAAGCTGGTGGCTAAACAGAAAAGAGAATAATTATTTTAGGTAAATTTTTCTTAAAAATCTTTTGATTTTGAAATAATTTGAGACTAAGCACATCATTGACTGTTTTGCTTTTATAAACCTAGCCACCACTTTTCCAGTAATGTAATTCTGCTCCCATGGTACGTTATCATTCTCAAACAACAACAACAACAACAAAAACCCCCACTTCAATGCAAGTTACAATAAAAATGATGGTCAGTGACAAGGTTCCCAAATGCTCTTAGATTTCCAATCATATACAGATATAAGGAAGATGCCATCAGAACCTACCCATAAATGTTGCTTAAAAGATGCCTGACTTGACCTTTTGAAGTAAAGAGCGGTGAAAATGTGACCCAAGAAAGACTGCTGTACAAAACTTGAAAATGGGCCCCCAAACCATTGCATCCCAGACACTTAGTACTGAAGCTGATTCCTTAATTGTCCCAGCTGCCCACCCACTTCAAAGCAGCATACTATGCTATCTTAGTCTGTTTTCTGCTGTTATAACAGAAACCCACAGACTGGGAAATTTATAAACAACAGGTTTATTTGGTTCACTATTCTGGAGGCCGAGGAGTTCAAGAGCATGGCATGAGCATCTAGTGAGGCTCATCCCATTGCAGAAGGGCAACCAAGCACAAGACAGAGAGAGAAAATGAGCCCAAGCTCATTCTTTTATCAGGAGCCCACTCCTGCAATAACTAGCCCACTCTTGTGACAACAACATCAATCCATTCATGAGGGAGGATTCCTCATGACCTAATCACCTCTTTATGTATTTATGTATTTATTTATTTGAGATGGAGTTTCGCTCTTATCGCTCAGGCTAGAGTGCAGTGGCAAGATCTCAGTTCACTGCAATCTCCAACTCCTAGGTTCAAGAGATTCTCCTGCCTCAGCCTCCCAAGTAGCTGGGATTACAGGTGTCTGCTACCTTGCTCAGTTAATTTTTGTATTTTTGGTAGAGATGGGGTTTCACCATGTTGTCCAGGCTGGTCTCGAACTCCTGACCTCAGGTGATCCACCCGCCTTGGCCTCCCAAAGTGCCGGGATTACAGGTGTGAGCCACCGTGCCAGGCCAATCACCTCTTAAAGGATCCAGCACCCAATACTGTTACAAAGGCAATTAAATTTCAACATGAGTTTTGGTAGGGACATCCAGACCATAGCACATGGTGATGATAAGCAAGGCCTTGGCAGTTTGACAAGATTGAGTTTGAATCTAGGTTTTGCCATTTACTTGACATGTGAGCTTGAACAAGTCACTTAACTGTTTTCAAGTTTTAGTCCTTCCTTCTGTAAAATAGGCATAATATGGCACCTTTATAATAGGATTATAATGGGACCTGAGAAACCTCTTAGCAAGGTGTCTCACATCACCGAAATGCTAAATAAATGTTAGCTTTCTCAGACAAAACTCTGTAATAGTCTGTCTCTATTTGAAAGTAATATCATTAGAATTAAGATTCTTTAAAATCACATTAAAACTCATGATAAGAGCTTCTAATCATGCAAATTTAATTGGAATAGGACTTTCTTTACCCACTGAACTAGAAAATTGAATAAGATGTATGAAACAAATATTATCAGGCACTAAGACAATAGGCAGTAAAAGATTTGTGATTCCTATGGAAAGGGAAATGAATGGAATGAATACCAAATTAGAGCCTGGCTTCTTCCTGGAAGCAATTTCCAGTACACAGCACAGGGAGGGGAAGCAAAGCAGTGCATGCAGTGTCACTTGAGTAGAGAAAACAGAGATTATGGTTTGGGGAGGATGAGGGAGATGGAATGTTCAGGAGAGGGTACTGAAAAGAAGGGACTGAGGTATAAAAAAAGTCCCAACAATACTTTAATAATAATTTGTCCTTGCATAACTTGAAACTCCATGAAGCTGGTCAAAAAGAGCTGGGAGATACTGGAGTTCTAACCAGACACGGTAGAGAGACCTCACTGAAATGCTAAGGATAACTCACACCTAAGTAGTGGAACTAAATTAGGCACTAAAATAATGGCTATTCTAGAAATAGACTCATAAAGAAAGCAGCAAATTGTAAAATATAACCAAAAGAAAAACTAGTCAATACAAATAGACCTATAAATGATAGCTATGTAGGCATTAAAAGGCAGGAATTTCAAAATAGCTTACAAATATGCTCAAAGATTTAAAAGAAAGCATGGACATAATGAGAAAAGAAATACAAAAAATAAATAGGAACAAAATGGAGCTTCTAGAATTAAAAAAATACATTATCTCAAATGAAAAAGTCACTGGATGAACTAAACAGGTTAGACAATGCATGAAAAAGTATGAAATTAAAATACAGAAGCTTAATGACACGTGGGACAATATTAAGGGGTCTAACATACATGTAACTGGAGCCCTTCAAAGGAGAGGAGAGACAAAGGGAGAAGAAAAATATCCTGAAGAAATAAAGTACAAAAAATTTTCAAATGTTATGTAAACTATAAGCCCACAGATATAAGAAGCTCAAAGAATCTCAAGCAAATTAAAATGCAAATAAAAAAAGGCACTAAGGCAGATTATCAACTATTACATAAAGACAAATTTTTTTTTGAGACAGGATCTGGCACTGTTGCCCAGTATGGAGTACAGTGGTATAATCTCAGCTCACTGCAATCTCCGCCTCCCACACTCAAGTGATCCTCCCACCTCAGCTTCCCAGGTAGCTGGGATTACAGGTGCACACCACCATGTCTGGCTTATTTTTGTATTTTTGTAGAGACAGGGTTTTGCCATGTTGCCCAGGCTGGTCTTGAGCTTAAGTAATCCACCCACCTCGTCCTCCCAAACAGCTAGGATTAAAGGCATGAGCCACTGTGCGCAGCCAAAAAACAAAATTTTTTAATTCAGAGAAAAGGTCACACTGCATAAAGGAAGAACAAAGAAAAAAGATCAGTTCATGATAATAACATTGTCAACTCATCAAAAGGACATAATAATCCTAAGTGTGTAAGTATCTAATAAGAGAACTTCAAAATACATAAAAGATAAAAGTGATAAAAGTATATGAACAGACAAATCCAAAATTATAATTGATAAAACAAGTAGGCAGAAAATCAATGAGGATATAGGAAAGTTGTACAATACTATTAATAGTATAATACTATTAACTAACTTGATCTTGGTCTCCAACTTAATAAACTAGAAGATGAGAAAATTAAAGCAAAATAAGCCCATGAAAGGAAAAGATAAAGACCAAAGTTGAAATAAATAAAATAGGAAAAAGTAAATCAACAGAAAAAATAAATGAAACAAAAAACGGATTCTTGAAATAGATCAATGAATTGATAAACCTCTAGCCAGGCTGCTCAGAAAAAAAAAAAAAAAAAAAAAAAGAGAGACAGAGAGAAAAGGCATGAACTAATAATATTAAGGACAAAGAAAGGTAACATCACTAAAGGTTTTACAGATATACTAAGAATAATAAATGTTACAAACAACTCCATGCCAATAAATTTACCCACTTAGGTAAAACAGACAAATTTCATGAAACAAACAACCAAACCTCACTTAAGACAAAATAAACGGGATATTCCTATAACTATGAAAAATACGATTTTTAGTTAAAAATCACCCCTCCAAGAAAACTTCAGGCCAAGATGAACTCTACCAAACATGAAGAAATAATACCACATCTACACAAACCTTTCCCCCCAAACTGAAAAGGAACATTTTCTAATTCACTCTATGAGCTCAGCATTACCTTGATATCAAAACCAGTTAAAGATGTTATAACAAAAGAAAACTAGAGGCCAATACGCAGTTTTTAGAATACAGGTTGGTTGATCACTACAAAATTAATCAATATAATTCACGATGTCAATAAACTAAAAAGGTCATCTCAATAAATGCAGAAAAAGCATTTGACAAAATCCAACATCCATTCCTAATGAAAATTCTCAGCACACTTGGAATAGAAAGAAACTTCTTTGACCTGAAAAAGGTCATCCACAAAAACCTACAGCTAATATTAACACTTAATGGTAAAAGATCTAATGTTTTTTCTCTAAGATAAGGAATAAGAAAACATTTGGTGTCATGACTTTTATTCAACATTATACTGGAGGAGACGTCTAGCCAGTCAATGCAATAAGGCCAGAAAACCAAATGAGGAATCCAGATTGGAAAGGAAGATGTAATTAATGCTGATTGTATTCAAGATGACATAACTGACATATAATCATCCATGAAGAAAATCAGAGAGAATCTACAGAAAAGCTATTAGAACTACAGGTTGAATATCTCTTATCCAAAGTCCTTGGGACAAGAAGTGCTTTGGATTTAGGTATTCGCTATGGAGTATTCCAGTTGTGATGTCATACAGGTACTCACAAAGTTTCAGATTTTGGAGCATTCTGAATTTTTGGACTAGCAAGCTCAATGTGTTCTGAGTTTAGTAAGACTGTAGAATACAAGACTGATACACAATTGTATATCGGTTGTATTTATATATCCCAGAAGTTAAAAAAAAAGGACATTAAAACTAGAAAAATTTTACAATAGCATCAAATATATGAAATACACAGAAAAATTCTTACAAAAGGTTGAAAAAACATGCATACTAAAAACTATAAAATGCTGCTGAGAGATATATGAGAGAGACAAATAAAAGAAAGATATTGGATTGATGGGTTGGAAGACTCAGTATCGTTAATATGTCAGTTCTCCCCCAAATTATTCTACATATAGGCCATACTTACTTTGCACAGTACTAGTACTGTGTTAACTGAAACGTGCTTATTGGAACTGTGCACGGTGAGGCCTTGGTTTCAATATGCACGTTTCATTTAACATAGTACCATGCAAGGTGAGGACTACCTGTATTCAACATAATCCCAATAAAAATCCCAGGAGGCCGCGTGTGTGTGTGTGTGTGTGTGTGTGTGTGTGTGTGTGTGTTTGCTGAAATGGACAAACTAATTCTAAAATTCATATGAAAAGGACCTAGAAAACTGCAAACAATTTTGATAAAGTAGAACAAAGTTGGGACACTGACACCTGATTTCAAGACGTATAAAACTACAGGGTTGGGTGTGGTGGCTCACACTTGTAATCCCAGCACTTTGGGAGGCTGAGGTGGGTGGATTGTTTGAGCCCAGGAGTTCAAGATCAGCCTGGGCGGCCGGGCGCGGTGGCTCAAGCCTGTAATCCCAGCACTTTGGGAGGCCGAGACGGGCGGATCACGAGGTCAGGAGTTCGAGACCATCCTGGCTAACACGGTGAAACCCCGTCTCTACTAAAAAATACAAAAAACTAGCCGGGCGAGGTGGTGGGCGCCTGTAGTCCCGGCTACTCGGGAGGCTGAGGCAGAAGAATGGTGTAAAAACCCGGGAGGCGGAGCTTGCAGTGAGCTGAGATCCGGCCACTGCACTCCCGCCTGGGCGACACAGCGAGACTCCGTCTCAAAAAAAAAAAAAAAAAAAAAAAAAGATCAGCCTGGGCAACATGGCGAAACCCCATCTCTACAAAACATATGTGACGGTGCACGCCTGTAGATCCAGTTACTCGGGAGGTTGAGGTGGGAAGATCGGTTGAACCCGAAAGGTCAAGGTTACAGCGAGCTGAGATCACCCCACTGCACTCCAGCCTGGGCAACAGAGCGATACCCTATCTCTATTTTTTTAAAAATCCAAAGACACATAAAATTACAGTAATCAAGATAGTGTGGTATTACCCTAAAGACAGATCAATAGGTATATGAAACAATATAGAGTTTTGAAATATACCCACACAGGTATGTACAATCAAATTTTAACAAAATTGCAAGGGGAAATTCAATGGAGGAAAGATAATCATTTCAACAAATGATGCTGGAACAACTATATATATGGAAAAAAAGGACAAGACTAAAAAAAAAAAAAAAAAAAGACAACTTGTATCCAGACTTCACAAAATATCTAAAAATTAACTCAAAATGGACCAAAGACCTATGTAAAACCTAAAACTATTAAGCTTCTATTTTAAAAAGGAGAAAAGCTTTCCAACCTTGGATTAGGCAAAGATTTCTTAGAAGGAGCACTGAAAGTACAATTCATAAAACAATATATTGACAAACTGGACTTTATTAAAACAGTGACAGAAATGACTCAGAAAATGAACAAACAATAAAGTTAATGATACCAAAACCTGGTTCAGTGTATGATCAATGAAAATAATAAACCCCTAGCTAAAAATGGTAAACTGGAGTTTGTCAATATTAAGAACTTCCGCTCTTTTGAAAGATTCCATTGGAAAGATTTTAATGATCAAGGAAAATGAGAGAAGACAAAAGTTGATCAGCAGTGAAAGGGGAGACATCACTACAGATATGTCAGACAAGAAAATTGCAAGAAATATAATAAAGATATACTAATATATCCAACAAATAAAATGAAACTGACAAATTCCTTGAAATAAATTACAAGAACTATCACAAGAAAAAATAGAAAATCTGAATAGCCCTAAATTTATTACAGAAATTACATGTATAATTTAAATTCCCACAAAGAAAATCCCAGGCCCAGGAGATAGTGACACTAGTGAATTCCACAATACACTATGAAAAAGTAATACCAATCCAATACAAACATTTTGAGAAAATAATGAGCTAATTATATGAGACCAATAAACCTGACTCTACTGATACCAAAGCCAGTAGAAACTTTAAAAAGAAAACTAGAAAGCAATAACCATCACAACCATTGATGCAAAAATCTTTTAAAATATTAGTATTTTTACCACATGGGTATATAAAAAATTTAATAAACCATGGCCAAGTAGGGTTTATCCTAGGAATGCAAGGTTACTTTAGCATTCAAAATTCAATGTAAATAACAGAATAAAGGAGAACTATGTGAAAAACTCAATTCAGAAAAAAAAGCATTCTAAGAAATTCAACCCTTATCCATAATAAAAATTAAACAAATTAGGACAAGAAAACAAATTCTTGAATCTAATAAAGGGCATTTAAGAAAAACCTGCAGACAATACTTAATGGTAAAACACTGGTTTGCTCCCTAAGATCATTAAATTGAATGTCCTAACTAGGGCATTAAGGTAAGAAGAAGAAACAAAAGTCATACAGAATGGAAAGAAATAAAATAACACAATTTTTCAAATAGAAAATCTTAAGGATTTTTTAAAAGCCACTAGAATAAGTGAATTTAGCAAGGTTGCCAAATACGAGATCAATATAAGGTCACTGAATTGAACGCCCTAGCTAGGGCATTAAGGTAAGAAAAAGAAATAAAAGGCATACGGAATGGAAAGAAATCAAATAACACAATTGCTCAAATAGAAAATCTTAAGGATTTCTTTTAAGCCACTAGAATAAGTAAATTTAGCAAGGTTGCCAAATATGAGATCAATATACAACAATCAACTGTGTTTCTATATACTATCAATAATCATTAAATTAAAAATTTTTAAATAATACTATTTACCATAGCATCAAAAATATGAGGCCCTAACAATAAATGTAATGAAATATGAATAAAATATCTACTCTTAAAACTACAAAGATATTTTCTGGGAGAATGTAAAAAAGATCTACATAAATGGAGTAGTGTTTATGGATTGGGGGACTCAATATGGTTAAGATTTCCATTCTCCCCAAATTAATATATAGATTAAAAGTAACGCCAGCCAGGCGTGGTGACTCAAGCCTATAATCCCACCACTTTGGGAGGCCGAGACGGGCGGATCATGAGGTCAGGAGATCAAGACCATCCTGGCTAACACAGTGAAACTCCGTCTCTACTAAAAAATACAAAAAACTAGCCAGGTGAGGTGGCGGGCGCCTGTCATCCCAGCTACTCGAGAGGCCGAGGCAGAAGAATGGCGTAAACCTGGGAGGTGCAGCTTGCAGTGAGCTGAGATCGGGCCACTGCACTCCAGCCTGGGTGACAGAGCGAGACTCCTTTTAAAAAAAAAAAAAAGGAACGCCAATCAAAATCTCATGCTTCATTGCAGAAATTGACAAATTTACTCTAAATTGTTTATGAAAATGTAAGTAACCTAGAATAGCCTAAACACAAAATCCTAATTGTAGGATTTTGGCTACTGGATTTTAAGACTTAATATAGAACAATCTAGACAGTGTGAATCTGATATAAGGATAGAAATACAGATCAGAATAGAAAGTGCAGAAAATAGATCAACACATTCTTTTTGATAAAGGTGCTAAAATAACTCAATAGGGTTATTTCAACAAAGAGTGCTGGAGCGAATGGCTACCCATGAATCTCAACCCTTACACTTCACATGATATACAACTCTTATGCTAAAGTGGATCACAAACCTAGCCAAAACTACAATTATACAAGAAAACATAAAGAAAATTTTCACAAATGTTGATGTAGGTGAAATTTTCTTAGGTCATAAAAATTATGAACCATGAAGGAAAAAAACTGTAAACTGGACTTCATCAAAATGAAAAACTTCTACTCTTTTAAAGATTCCATTAAGAATATAAAAGGGAAAGTTACAAACTGGGAGAACATATTTGCAATATGTATATTTGACCAAGGAAATGTATCCAGAATATATAAAGAACTCCACTTAATACAAAAGACACACACCTCAATGAAAAATAGACATAGGTGTAAGATCTGAAGATATAGTTCAACAAAGATATATGAATGGCTAATAAGTACAACATTTTTAGTCATAAGGTAAATGCAAATGAAAACCACAAGAAATATCATGACACACCGACCAGAGTGGCTAAAATTAAAAAGGATGGCAATACCAAGTATTGGCAAGGATGTGGAAAAGCTGTAACTCTCACACATTACCAGTAGTAACATAAAATAGTGCAACCACTATGGAAAATAGTTTGGCAGTTTCTTAATGACCTAGTAACTGCACTCCTGCATTTATGTGAGAGAAGTGACAATATGTCCAACTCAAAAGATTTACATTCAAACATTCAAAGCAGCTTTACTAAGCCCCAAACTGGAAACAACCTATATTTCTAAGAACAAGAAAACGGATTTAAAAACTTCGGTATATGCATGAAATGGAACATTACTAACCAATTTAAAAAGTACTAATACAACAGACATGGGGATGAATCTCAAGACCATTATTCTGAGCAAAAGGATGTCTCTCTCAATATTTGCCCTTGGAACTCAGCTGCCATGCTATGAGGAAGACTTTTCACATAGAGAAGTCACATCAAGTGTAGCCAAAGTTCCCAGTTAAAGTCTCTCAGTCAACAGCCAGCATCAATGGCCAGATGTGAGTTAGTGAGCCTTTAGAAGATTCCTGCCCTAGCCCTCGAGTCTTCTAGATCACGCCCCAGATTTGCCCTGTCTAAATTGCAGAGTCCCAGAAGCTGTAGTATATTAAATAGTTGCTTTATGACACTAAGTTTTGGGGTAATTTGTTATGCAACCACAGTACCTTGTGGTGAAGTAAAATATTCTAATCAAAACTGGCTATTGTAACCTTAAATTAAAATTAGAGTGGGCACTGACTTGTTTCTTTGTGCCAGAATGGCATCTCTAATATGTTGTATTGCACCTTCTTTTTTCTTGAAATTATCACTCCATATTAAATATCTGTTGAGCATTTACTATGTATAAAAATTCAGGTGGCCGGGTGAGATGGCTCACATCTATAATCCTAGCACTTTGGGAGGCTGAGGCGGGTAGATTGCCTGAGCTCAGGAGTTCGAGACCAGCCGGGCAACATGGTGAAAACCCATCTCTACTAAACACAAAAGATTAGCTGGGGGTGGCGGCGTGCACCTGTAGTCCCAGCTACTTGGGAGGCTGAGGCAGGAGAATCACTTGAAGCTGGGAGGCAGAGGTTGCAGTGAGCCGAGATGGCACCACTGCACTCCAGCCTTGGCGACAGAGGGAGACTTCGTCTCCAAAAGAAAAAGAAAAAGAAAAAAAAAATGCAGGCTTGCTTAGAAGTTAGGTAACTTTCATAAGGTCAAAATAAATAAATGGCAGGATCATTATTTGAACCCAAGTCTCCTGAAATTAACTTCCTTTTCTTACTCACCACACTATTGTCCCTCTTATGGTGATGTCGTGACAACTACTGTGACTGGTGAGGAGACTGACCAACTATAACATGTTTGATACACCTCTAAAATCTTCCTCCCCATCCAGCTCCATGGTCTTTTCTCTTGCTATTACTATTACTTTCATCTCTCTTGATTCCTTCGTCCATCATGTCTGCTGTGTGTAATACTTCTCACTCTAGCACAATCTTCCTTTCCTCAATTATAGGCTATTTTCCTTTCCATACAATTTTCCTTTCCTCAATTATAGGCTATTTAGTACTGCTGAGAGAAATCATATCTGCATGTTGATAAGCACTGCTACAAATTCCTTGCATTTAGCCTAAGGGAGGTGGCGGGGGGAAGGGCCTTGAGGCAGCCTAGCAATTTTTCTTATCTCTCTTAACCTCTAAGGTGCTATTACTAACTCTCTTCTCTCTCTACTCTCTACTACCATGCCTACTCTCAGTAGGTGGCTCTGCCTCCCACCTGCTGAAAATCAGGCCATCAGCTGAGGGACATCCTCTGGTTCCTTCTCCTGCCTGCAGGCCTAGCTCTATCAGTACCTTGACTTTCTTTTGGTCTTGATGGAAGAGTTGCCCACCCTCCACCTGCTGCCCATCAAAGATCTCAGTCCATCAATGCACCCTTTTCTTTCCTCTTAGTGTTCTCTTTCGGCAAAAAAGGAAAAAAAATGATACTGGAATCCTTCCCATTTTAATCTCTACCCCTGCTCCACATGCCCCTCCATCTATGACTGTTTCTCTCTCCTCTTCTCAGTCTAGCCGTTTGAAAATTATTCTATATTTATTTTTCCCGCTTCCTCACTCCCCATTCCTTACTCTGCCTACTACAATCTTGCTTTTGTCCCCAGTGCAACACCGAAATTGCTCTGGCCAAGCTTCACACTTGTTTTCATGTTGCCAAATTCCACAGACATTACAGTTATTCCCTCATTTGGCTTCTCTATAGCATTTGACAACACAGAAAATATTTTTGATCTCAGCGTCTATGACAGCATTCTCTGATAATAATTCTTTTACTTCTCTTTCCCCCTCCTGGTTTCCTCTGTTTCTTTCCATCCTTTCTTTAAATTTAGGTGTTCCTCAGGATCATTCCTCATGACCATTTTTCATGACCAAAAATGGTTCCTCATGACCATTTTTTTTCATTGTGGCCTTTTAATGCACTTTCTTTAAGCAATCATAGGTGTCTCTGAAGTTTCATCTATTACCCAAATGGTGAAGATTTTCAAATCTTTTCTCTTTTGTTCAGACTGTGGTCCTAAATTTTAGACTAAAATATTTAACTTATCAACATTTATATTTCAAAAGTTACTGAGATGCAAGATGTCAAAAATTCATTTATTCTCCCTGACCCTTTGATAGTATCCATTTGAATAAAATTAAGTAGCACCACTATCCAATTAGTCATATGAAGCAAAAATGTGGGCATTTCCTTCCTTAAGCCCTATACCACTAAGTTGTATTGAATGAGTCTCCTTAAAGGAGAAAAAAAAAAGCAAAATGAAATAAAAACATTGTCAAGAATAATGAATGGGGTTGCTTGATACATGTCATCAAAACTATACTCACTGTCATATACACAATCTCTCCTCTCCTCATGCCACTTATCAATCTATTGTCTGTCAGCTCCAAATCCACACTTCATTGCCTGCTCTGCACTACTGGAGACTGACTGAATATTCTTCCAGCTGGCACAACATTAAGCTTTGTCCATAAAGGGCACTGGATGGGCACCGAAGGAGAAAGGGTTCTATTGTCCCAGTTCCAGCGTTTTTCTCATCAGGCTCCTGCAGTGTGTGCAGTTTATCTGCAGTGCACAGTGGCCAGCAGCATGCACCTTTCCATGCACAGCTTCTCTTGGAACTCCTTTCAGGTACCTATGCAGCACAGTGCTGCTGGTAAGGTACTCTCCTTGTTACTGACTTCCCCCAGCAGCCCCTCAGGGAGCTTGCTGCATGTTCAGAGGTCTGTCCCTAAGGATGGCTTCCCCTGGACTCCAGAGGGCAGATTTCCAATGAGTTCCACTAGCATGGTGTCTCAGTGAACCTCACTGTGATCTGGTGAGCCATGGCCATGTTCTCTTCAACAAGGTTCAGATCTTAGTGCTGCTAGGAGGAAGGCCAAACCTTTTCCTTGAGCATTCTATCTCAGCCATTGGAATAGCAGCTGTTCCTTATGCCTGTATTTTTCAGTTCTCTAATTCTTACTAGCCAATTACCCCAACCCCTTGGCGATAATTCCTTATGCTAAACCTTGCTTGTTCAAATTAAATTACTACTGAAAAAGACCTAGTATTTGAAATCACAACAGGGTGACTACAGCAGATAATAATTTAATGGTACATTTTATTTTTTTTATTTATTTATTTTTTGAGTACCTATTACCTTTGTTTTTAACATAATTTATTCAATTGTATTTATTTAACTTGTGATAATGTCTACATTTAATACTGGCTGTGAAATAACTGAAAATTCAGGAATTGGCTTTCACATGCTGGTATAACCCAGCTCCAACACATCACTGTAACAGCAACTATGTATTTAACAGCCACAATCATGTAATCAGTTAGTTTTTCCTTCACATTTTACCATATGTTCGAAATATATCTCAATAACTTTGCTTTAAAATTTTTTATTTGGCTGTTTTTTTTTAATTAATTAATTAATTTATTATTATTATACTTTAAGTTGTAGGGTACATGTGCATAACGTGCAGGTTTGTTACATATGTATACTTGTGCCATGTTGGTGTGCCGCACCCATCAACTCGTCATTTACATCAGGTATAACTCCCAATGCAATCCCTCCCCCTCCCCCCTCCCCATGATAGGCCCCTGTGTGTGATGTTCCCCTTCCTGAGTCCAAGTGATCTCATTGTTCAGTTCCCACCTATGAGTGAGAACATGCGGTGTTTGGTTTTCTGTTCTTGTGATAGTTTGCTAAGAATGATGGTTTCCAGCTGCATCCATGTCCCTACAAAGGACACAAACTCATCCTTTTTTATGGCTGCATAGTATTCCATGGTGTATATGTGCCACATTTTCTTAATCCAATCTGTCACTGATGGACATTTGGGTTGATTCCAAGTCTTTGCTATTGTGAATAGTGCTGCAATAAACATACGTGTGCATGTGTCTTTATAGCAGCATAATTTATAATCCTTTGGGTATATACCCAGTAATGGGATGGCTGGGTCATATGGTACATCTAGTTCTAGATCCTTGAGGAATCGCCATACTGTTTTCCATAATGGTTGAACTAGTTTACAATCCCACCAACAGTGTAAAAGTGTTCCTATTTCTCCACATCCTCTCCAGCACCTGTTGTTTCCTGACTTTTTAATGATCGCCATTCTAACTGGTGTGAGATGGTATCTCATTGTGGTTTTGATTTGCATTTCTCTGATGGCCAGTGATGATGAGCATTTTTTCATGTGTCTGTTGGCTGTATGAATGTCTTCTTTTGAGAAATGTCTGTTCATATCCTTTGCCCACTTTTGGATGGGGTTGTTTGTTTTTTTCTTGTAAATTTGTTTGAGTTCTTTGTAGGTTCTGGATATTAGCCCTTTGTCAGATGAGTAGATTGCAAAAATTTTCTCCCATTCTGTAGGTTGCCTGTTCACTCTGATGGTAGTTTCTTTTGCTGTGCAGAAGCTCTTTAGTTTAATGAGATCCCATTTGTCAATTTTGGCTTTTGCTGCCGTTGCTTTTGGTGTTTTAGACATGAAGTCTTTGCCCATGCCTATGTCCTGAATGGTACTACCTAGGTTTTCCTCTAGGATTTTTATGGTATTAGGTCTAACATTTAAGTCTCTAATCCATCTTGAATTAATTTTCGTATAAGGAGTAAGGAAAGGATCCAGTTTCAGCTTTCTACTTATGGCTAGCCAATTTTCCCAGCACCATTTATTAAATAGGGAATCCTTTCCCCATTTCTTGTTTCTCTCAGGTTTGTCAAAGATCAGATGGCTGTAGATGTGTGGTATTATTTCTGAGGACTCTGTTCTGTTCCATTGGTCTATATCTCTGTTTTGGTACCAGTACCATGCTGTTTTGGTTACTGTAGCCTTGTAGTATAGTTTGAAGTCAGGTAGCGTGATGCCTCCAGCTTTGTTCTTTTGACTTAGGATTGTCTTGGAGATGCGGGCTCTTTTTTGGTTCCATATGAACTTTAAAGCAGTTTTTTCCAATTCTGTGAAGAAACTCATTGGTAGCTTGATGGGGATGGCATTGAATCTATAAATTACCTTGGGCAGTATGGCCATTTTCACGATATTGATTCTTCCTATCCATGAGCATGGTATGTTCTTCCATTTGTTTGTGTCCTCTTTTATTTCACTGAGCAGTGGTTTGTAGTTCTCCTTGAAGAGATCCTTTACATCCCTTGTAAGTTGGATTCCTAGGTATTTTATTCTCTTTGAAGCAATTGTGAATGGAAGTTCATTCATGATTTGGCTCTCTGTTTGTCTGTTACTGGTGTATAAGAATGCTTGTGATTTTTGCACATTAATTTTGTATCCTGAGACTTTGCTGAAGTTGCTTATCAGCTTAAGGAGATTTTGGGCTGAGACAACGGGGTTTTCTAAATATACAATCATGTCATCTGCAAACAGGGACAATTTGACTTCTTCTTTTCCTAACTGAATACCCTTGATTTCTTTCTCTTGCCTAATTGCCCTAGCCAGAACTTCCAACACTATGTTGAATAGGAGTGGTGAGAGAGGGCATCCCTGTCTTGTGCCAGTTTTCAAAGGGAATGTTTCCAGTTTTTGCCCATTCAGTATGATATTGGCTGTGGGTTTGTCATAAATAGCTCTTATTATTTTGAGGTACGTTCCATCAATACCGAATTTATGGAGCGTTTTTAGCATGAAGGGCTGTTGAATTTTGTCAAAAGCCTTTTCTGCATCTATTGAGATAATCATGTGGTTCTTGTCTTTGGTTCTGTTTATATGCTGGATTATGTTTATTGATTTGCGAATGTTGAACCAGCCTTGCATCCCAGGGATGAAGCCCACTTGATCATGGTGGATAAGCTTTTTGATGTGTTGCTGAATCTGGTTTGCCAGTATTTTATTGAGGATTTTTGCATCGATGTTCATCAGGGATATTGGTCTAAAATTCTCTTTTTTTGTTGTGTCTCTGCCAGGCTTTGGTATCAGGATGATGTTGGCCTCATAAAATGAGTTAGGGAGGATTCCCTCTTTTTCTATTGATTGGAATAGTTTCAGAAGGAATGGTACCAACTCCTCCTTGTACCTCTGGTAGAATTCAGCTGTGAATCCATCTGGTCCTGGACTTTTTTTGGTTGGTAGGCTATTAATTATTGCCTCAATTTCAGAGCCTGCTATTGGTGTATTCAGGGATTCAACTTCTTCCTGGTTTAGTCTTGGAAGAGTGTAAGTGTCCAGGAAATTATCCATTTCTTCTAGATTTTCCAGTTTATTTGCGTAGAGGTGTTTATAGTATTCTCTGATGGTAGTTTGTATTTCTGTGGGGTCGGTGGTGATATCCCCTTTATCATTTTTAATTGCGTCAATTTGATTCTTCTCTCTTTTCTTCTTTATTAGTCTTGCTAGGGGTCTGTCAATTTTGTTGATCTTTTCAAAAAACCAACTCCTGGATTCATTGATTTTTTGGAGGGTTTTTTGTGTCTCTATCTCCTTCAGTTCTGCTCTGATCTTACTTATTTCTTGCCTTCTGCTAGCTTTCGAATGTGTTTGCTCTTGCTTCTCTAGTTCTTTTAATTGCGATGTTAGAGTGTCAATTTTAGATCTTTCCTGCTTTCTCTTGTGGGCATTTAGTGCTATAAATTTCCCTCTACACACTGCTTTAAATGTGTCCCAGAGATTCTGGTATGTTGTATCTTTGTTCTCATTGGTTTCAAAGAACATCTTTATTTCTGCCTTCATTTCGTTATGTACCCAGTAGTCATTCAGGAGTAGGTTGTTCAGTTTCTATGTAGTTGAGCGGTTTTGATTGAGTTTCTTAGTCCTGAGTTCTAGTTTGATTGCACTGTGGTCTGAGAGACAGTTTGTTATAATTTCTGTTCTTGTACATTTGCTGAGGAGTGCTTTACTTCCAATTACGTGGTCAATTTTGGAGTAAGTACGATGTGGTGCTGAGAAGAATGTATATTCTGTTGATTTGGGGTGGAGAGTTCTATAGATGTCTATTAGGTCTGCTTGCTGCAGAGATGAGTTCAATTCCTGGATATCGTTGTTAACTTTCTGTCTCGTTGATCTGTCTAATGTTGACAGTGGAGTGTTGAAGTCTCCCATTATTATTGTATGGGAGTCTAAGTCTCTTTGTAAGTCTCTAAGGACTTGCTTTATGAATCTGGGTGCTCCTGTATTGGGTGCATATATATTTAGGATAGTTAGCTCTTCCCGTTGAATTGATCCTTTTACCATTATGTAATGGCCTTCTTTGTCTCTTTTGATCTTTGATGGTTTGAAGTCTGTTTTATCAGAGACTAGTATTGCAACCCCCGCTTTTTTTTGTTCTCCATTTGCTTGGTAAATCTTCCTCCATCCCTTTATTTTGAGCCTATGTATGTCTCTGCGTGTGAGATGGGTCTCCTGAATACAGCAGACTGATGGGTCTTGACTCTTTATCCAGTTTGCCAGTCTGTGTCTTTTAATTGGAGCATTTAGTCCATTTACATTTAAGGTTAATATTATTATGTGTGAACTTGATCCTGCCATTATGATATTAACTGGTTATTTTGCTCGTTAGTTGATGCAGTTTCTTCCTAGCCTCGATGGTCTTTACATTTTGGCATGTTTTTGCAATGGCTGGTGCCGGTTGTTCCTTTCCATGTTTAGTGCTTCCTTCAGGGTCTCTTGTAAGGCAGGCCTAGTGGTGACAAAATCTCTAAGCATTTGCTTATCTGTAAAGGATTTTATTTCTCCTTCACTTATGAAACTTAGTTTGGCTGGATATGAAATTCTGGGTTGAAAATTCTTTTCTTTAAGAATGTTGAATATTGGCCCCCACTCTCTTCTGGCTTGGAGAGTTTCTGCCGAGAGATCTGCTGTTAGTCTGATGGGCTTCCCTTTGTGGGTAACCCGACCTTTCTCTCTGGCTGCCCTTAAGATTTTTTCCTTCATTTCAACTTTGGTGAATCTGGCAATTATGTGTCTTGGAGTTGCTCTTCTCGAGGAGTATCTTTGTGGCGTTCTCTGTATTTCCTGGATTTGAATGTTGGCCTGCCCTACTAGGTTGGGGAAGTTCTCCTGGATGATATCCTGAAGAGTGTTTTCCAACTTGGTTCCATTTTCCCCCTCACTTTCAGGCACCCCAATCAGATGTAGATTTGGTCTTTTTACATAATCCCATACTTCTTGCAGGCTTTGTTCATTTCTTTTTCTTCTTTTTTCTTTTGGTTTCTCTTCTCGCTTCATTTCATTCATTTGATCCTCAATTGCTGACACTCTTTCTTCCAGTTGATCGAGTCAGTTACTGAAGCTTGTGCATTTGTCACGTATTTCTCGTGTCATGGTTTTCATCTCTTTCATTTCGTTTATGACCTTCTCTGCATTAATTACTCTAGCCATCAATTCTTCCACTTTTTTTCAAGATTTTTAGTTTCTTTGCGCTGGGTATGTAATTCCTCCTTTAGCTCTGAGAAATTTGATGGACTGAAGCCTTCTTCTCTCATCTCATCAAAGTCATTCTCTGTCCAGCTTTGATCCGTTGCTGGCGATGAGCTGCGCTCCTTTGCCGGGGGAGATGCGCTCTTATTTTTTGAATTTCCAGCTTTTCTGCCCTGCTTTTTCCCCATCTTTGTGGTTTTATCTGCCTCTGGTCTTGATGATGGTGATGTACTGATGGGGTTTTGGTGTAGGTGTCCTTCCTGTTTGATAGTTTTCCTTCTAACAGTCAGGACCCTCAGCTGTAGGTCTGTTGGAGATTGCTTGAGGTCCACTCCAGACCCTGTTTGCCTGGGTATCAGCAGCAGAGGCTGCAGAAGATAGAATATTCCTGAACAGCGAGTGTACCTGTCTGATTCTTGCTTTGGAAGCTTCCTCTCAGGGGTGTACTCCACCCTGTGAGGTGTGGGGTGTCAGACTGCCCCTAGTGGGGGATGTCTCCCAGTTAGGCTACTCAGGGGTCAGGGACCCACTTGAGCAGGGAGTCTGTCCCTTTTCAGATCTCAACCTCCGTGTTGGGAGATCCACTGCTCTCTTCAAAGCTGCCAGACAGAGTCGCTTGCATCTGCAGAGGTTTCTGTTGCGTTTGTTATTGTTTACTGTGCCCTGTCCCCAGAGGTGGAGTCTACAGAGACAGGCAGGTTTCCTTGAGCTGCTGTGAGCTCCACCCAGTTCGAGCTTCCCAGCAGCTTTGTTTACCTACTTAAGCCTCAGCAATGGCGGGCGCCCCTCCCCCAGCCTCGCTGCTGCCTTGCCACGAGATCGCAGACTGCTGTGCTAGCAATGAGGGAGGCTCCGTGGGTGTGGGACCCTCCCGGCCAGGTGTGGGATATGATCTCCTGGTGTGCCTGTTTGCTTAAAGCACAGTATTGGGGTGGGAGTTACCCGATTTTCCAGGTGTTGTGTGTCTCAGTTCCCCTGGCTAGGAAAAGGGATTCCCTTCCCCCTTGCGCTTCCCAGGTGAGGCAATGCCTCGCCCTGCTTCAGCTCTCGCTGGTAGGGCTGCAGCAGCTGACCAGCACCGATCGTCCGGCACTCCCCAGTGAGATGAACCCAGTACCTCAGTTGAAAATGCAGAAATCACCGGTCTTCTGTGTCGCTCGCGCTGGGAGTTGGAGACTGGAGCTGTTCCTATTCGGCCATCTTGCTCCGCCCCCGGTACATTTTAAAATAACTGCATGAGTATTATTGGATTTTTTTGCAACATAAAGGATAAATGCTTGAGGGAACAGATACCCCATTTTCCATGATGTGATGAATACACATTGCATGCCTATATCAAAACATCTCATGTACCCCATAAATATACACTCCTACTCTGTACCAACAAAATTTTTTTTAAAAGTCAGAAGAAACACATTAAATTACTGTTTGGTTTCTGTCTCCTAACTGGACCCTGATTGATACACTACCCCACCTGGGAAAAAAAATAACCAAAACTGTTATTACTGGGCTTAAGAGGCCTTTGATTGGACTAGATTATCTAAAGTGATAAAATAGTCACTCTAGATACCCAGCAAATTCTTTCATTGCCCTGAATTATAAAAATTAAACTGGTCACATATAGAATCAAAGGAAAGACAATTACCAGCTTTAGAATTTTTGTTTCAGAATCAAATGTTCTAAAATGTATTATAAACCAAAAACAGCAAAGTATGTTTTATTTCATGAAATGCTCAAAGTTAATCCATCAATATCTGCCTATTGTGATGAAATCAAACTAGCTCTGCCCTCAGCTCTAAGAATTACATGACAATTTTATGATGTGTTTCAGGAGTCCTGAGCCTTCCAATAGATACTCTACCACTGGTTGGCAGATGATCTATCTTTTCAGATTATTTTATAGACATAAACCTCTTACTAAAAATGAAAAGCACTTTATAGTTCAAAAAGCAATCACTACCTGTTTCCTTATATTATTCACTCTTAAGAATGACAAAACGAAATTATAAAAACAGCCTGCTTGAAATAATTTTCCTATCTTTTGATTACAAAAACATTAAAATTCTGTTTTAACAAACAGTGCCATACTGGATTTTAAATAGTCTGTAATTGTGGAACATGATATGTCCTTATTTTAGTCTCCTATTTGGAGTGACAAATTATTCACTGCTGTCATATGTATCCTGAATTGGGACTTAATGAGGACATTTGATCCTCTGGTAGGATTTTAGTACTGCTTTGGAATGGAGTAGCATCAACTACTACAATCTCACTCAAACATTAAGGCAACAAAGTTTAACTTTAAAATTACTTGATGTGGCAGATTAAAGATGGGCAGAAATTTTTTTGTCATCTCTCCCATCCAGAGGTGGGATCTACATCCTTTCTCCTTCCAATCAGGTGGGCTCTGTGACTTCTCTAACCACTCAAATATAGTGGAAACGAAACTGTGCCAGTTTCCCTGTTAGGCTGATGTAGTATTTTCTTCAATATATTCTTAGACATTAATCAATGGTAATCACTGTGTCCTCACATGGTAGGTGAAAGGGGTGAGTCAGCACTCTGGAGTCTCTTTTATAAGGGAAAATAGAAAATATTTCCCTGTCACCACACCATTTTGGCCCTTGGTTTAGTTTTTTGTTTCGTTTTGTTTTTGAGACAGGGTCTCACTCTGCTGCCCAGGCTGGAGTGCAGTGGCGCCATCTTGGCTCACTGCAACTCTGCCTCCTGGGTTCAAGCAATTCTCCCACCTTAGCGTCCTGAGTAGCTGGGACTACAGGTCCATACCACCATGTCTGGCTAATTTTTGTATTTTGGTAAAGACAGGGCTTCACCATGTTGGTTGGCCAGGCTGCTCTCGAACTGACCTCAAGTGATCTGCCCACCTTGACTTCCCAAAGTGCTGGGATTATGAGTGTGAGCCACCACACCCAGCCAAGATTAATTTTAAAATACCAGATTTTGTGTATGGCTAGTCTAATAATTGTCAATTTTCACTTAAGAGAAACCTTTATAAGACATAAATATCACTTTAGTGTAATTGTATCCCTTTCATTATTTTTGGCTTAATTTTAATAATTATTGACTAATGGAATCTCCTGAATAATTTCCATCATTTTCAATGTGCATTGGTGAAACTGTTATTAACTCCTCTTAACTGAAGTGTTAGCAGTTTATTAAGGCAAAAAGTGTTTTAAAAATACAATGTAACGCATTTACTTTAAGAGAAAGATCTAAAAGAGATACCATATAAAATTGAAATGGGCGAGGGAAATTCACTTGGCATCTGTTAATAATCTTGAGAAAATTTTTAAGAAAAAAGTAAACATGAAAATGCCCTCAAACTAAATCTAAGTCACAGAAACATACACTAGAGAAAAGAGGGGTTCTGACTAGTAAAATAGCCATAGTTAAATATGGTAAGCCAGAACATAAAAGGGCCCTGTCTTAGTCTGTTTGGGCTGGCTATAACAAAATACCATAGACTAGGTGGTCTATAAACAACAGTAATTTATTTCTCATGGGTCTAGAGACTGAGAAGTTCAAGATCAAGGTACCAGCAGATCTGGTATCTAATGCAGGCTGCTCTCTGGTTCATAGGTGGCATCTTCTCACTGTGTCCTCACATGGTAGAGGGGGCAAGGGATCTCTCTTAGGCATCTTTTATAAGAGCATTAATCTGATTCACGAGGGCAGAGCCCTTCCAAAGGCACCATCTTCTAATACCATCACCTCGACAATTAGTATTCAACATATAAATTTGGGGTGGGGGACATAAACATGCAGACCATAGCAGGTCCATACTTCCTAAATCAGCAGTCTTCAATAAGCATCTCAGACTAATGAGTAGAAAATTAATATTATCAGCCACCCTGGTGACAGAGTTTAGAAAACATAGTAACTTCCTTGAACACGTTTGGTTTTTTATTTAAAGGTTTTTTTGGACATCTGTTTTAACATTATTAAAAGAAGAAAAATGTACGTCCTGTCAGAGTCCACAAAAACTACTCTCCGGTAGATTTATTTAGGAAAAAAAGTAAGAGGAAGACAAAATAATTAAAATAAACAAATGGAAATTGTAGAGAATGGATTGAGGTAGGCAAGATAAAGATAACTCCAGAATTAATAGAGCATAAATCACAACAGAGAACAGGAAAATTACTGACCACCTACAGTGTGCTAAGCACTAAGCTGAGATGCTTCACAGATATCATCACCCTTAATCCCTGCACCAGCCCCATGAGGACAATATCATTCTCCTCATTTGACAACTAGGAAAGCTGAGGTTTATGGAACTACAGGGCAGATTTGGAACGTCTGGCATGTCTGACTCCAACTCTTCTCATTATTTTCCTACTTTGGTGGATCTGTAAGAAAAGCTGTAAACCCTTTAACTATCATCCACTTAGTACTTACATTTTCTTTGGATTTTATAAGAACTCAACAGGACAGCATTGTTCTTAGTCTCGTGCAAGAGATGGGTATTTTCAAATGACATGAGGGAAGAGGATCATACTAAAAAGACAAAAGGTTCATTTCCAAAGCTCAGCAAAAAAAAAATCACTGAATGAACAAGGGTGGGGATCCAGGAGAAACTTGGTAGTATTTTCATTCATATATTAAAACTGTTAAGAAATACTACACATTATAGAGACAAATTGGTGAAGCTCCCCAGAAAGCTGGCATTGCTTACTGCCTTTACACAAAAAATGGGTAATTTGGCAATCATTCCTCAATCAGTAGCCTTAAAAATCTCCTGGCAGTTATTTCTGAAGAGTAAACAAAATAGATAAAATCTACTATACTGATGGGGAGGAAATTTAAGCTACCCAAGAGAAAGCCAAACACCACAGACAACACAAGGCCAATTCAAATAGACTAGTGGAATTTTTTCCAAAACGCTTTAGAAATGGCACTTACGTTGTAACTTTAGATACATTTTGCACCAATGCCTTTTGTCATTATTTTTAAAGTAACCAATAAGGATAACAAAGCAGATTCACCTGTACCCTGAGTCACTCTGTCTCTTTAGCATTTACTATTGAGGAAGAGCATCTTATGTCTGGATTACTAGAGTTAAAGATACCTGTGTTTTCTTTCTATTTTTACATATCCCAGTACTTAGCATTTGGCACAGAACAGGTATCGCATCACCCTTGTCTCCCCAAGACTGAATGAGTGCTTTTGTGAACAAGTCAGATCCCCATTATGCAAAATATAAATATTTAAATAGCCCAGACAGATCTTTATGCCAGACCACATGAGTTGACAAAATAAAACTGCTCCACTCTTTCCCTTTGGACAATGTATACCCATCCTTCACACAAATATCATAAATATACAGCTTGATGAATTTTCAGTGAACTTAACCAGCGTCCAGATCAAGAAACAGAACATGACCAGCACCTCCGTAGCTCCCACCATGTCCCCTCCAGGTCACTACTTTCCCGCTCCGGTAACCACTACTTTGACCTCAAACTTCATACATTAGTTACACTGTTTTTGTACTTTATATAAATGGAATCATAGAGTAGGTAGTTTTTTAAGCCTGGCTTCTTTCACTTATCATTATGCTTGTGAGATTCATCTGTGTTTTTTTGTGTAACAAAGGTCCATCCATTCTCACTGCTTTGTTGTGCTCCACTGTATGAATACAGTGGTATTTATTTATGTCATTTCACTACTGTTGGACATTTGGGTTGTTTCCAATTTAGGGCTATTATGAAGAATTCTGCTAAAAGCATTCTTGTACCTGTTTTTGTTTTTGTTTTTTTGGTGAACATATGTTAAGACATTTCTGTTGTGTATATACCCAGGGATGCAAATGGTAGGTCACAAGATAAATATATATGTCAGTTTTGGTAGATATTCCCGAACAGTTTATCAAAGTGGTTAAACTAATTTGCATCACTATTAGCAGTAAGAGTTTTGGTGGCTCTCCATCCTCACTGCCACTTTGGAACTGTCATTTTCATTTTTTAGCCATTCTGTTAGGAATGCAGTGGTATCTGAGGCTTTAATTTGCATTTCTCTGATGACTAATGGAGTTGTGCATTGTTTACTGTTCATGTGGATACATTTTTTTCTGAAATATCTTTTTTTTTCTTTTTTTTTTTGAGATAGGGTCTCACTCTGCAGCCTCAGCCTCCCAGGCCCAAACAATCCTCCCACCTTACCCTCCCAAGTAGCTAGGACTACAGGCACACATCACCATGCCTGGTTAATTTTTTATTTTTTGTAGAGATCGGGTCTCACTATGTTGCCCAGGCTGGTCTTGAACTCCTGGACGCAAGTGATTCTCCTGCCTCGGCCTTCCAAAGTGTTGGAATTAAAGACATGAGCCACCGTGTCCAGCCTCTGAAATATTTTTCAAGTCTTTTGTCCATCTATGAGACTTCCTAATCTGTCTCTGGGATCTCTGAAGAATTTATTTTGAGGATACCTAAACATCTTCCTCATAGTTTGAGAAGGGTCACCATCTACTACCATAACTAATTATATGACCTCATTATATTAATAGCAATCTGCACAACAAGCGTGTACAATAAAGTAGTTTGGATAAACTAGCATGCCAGCCAGGTAAGAAGTGATAGATAAACATGGATTAGAGTAATGTGTTTTTATAGCCCAGCTTTGGAGTCCTGATCATGAAAGTGTTACTCAGCCTATTTACCTTTTACAGATGTAATCTTTGCCAAAAAGCAGAAACCTTCCTTTGTTCATCACCTGTCACGCTGTTCCCTTACTGCACCATCCCGAGACTCCTCAGTAAATTCACAAAACTTACATGGCATTCCTTCATTCACTCAATAAGTATTACCTACATTGTGCCAGGCATAGTTCTAGATGGTCAGAGTAAAGCTGTGAAAAAACAAATCCAGAAAAACAAAACTCTCTACCTTCACTTCACACAAGCACCACTTTTGGGTTTGGGGGTGCAGGACACATAAAGTAGCTGGGCACTAGGATATAAAGGGTGAGGGTTAACAGCCTGAGATGTGGGAAAAATATTGCTTTTGGAGTCCAAAAAACAGACCAACTTGGATTCACCTGGCTCTACCACTTCCTGTACATCAATCCAAAAGTTATTTAACTTCTTTAATCTTCAATTGCAGAATGTAGATAAAGTATTTTTTTGCAAGGTTTCTCTGAAGATAAGACAACAGATATGAACAGCACCTAGCAACATGCCTGGCATTTTAAATAGTGTTTGATTAGTACATGGCAGTAATTAAAAAGGAGAATATGCTTACTGACTCAGTTATAGACACAGTCTTTACTACAAACAAGCACAAAACTGCTTCTGTTTGTAGATACTACTCTTTTTGATGTACCATCACTAAAGTCTTTTAATCATATAGTAAATTATTCATGCTATCAAAGAAGTAAACAATTGAGATATTATAAAGCAACAGTTCACCCAGGTGTGGTGGCTCATGCCTGTAATCCCAGCATGTTGGGAGGCCGAGGTGGGCTGATCACCTGAGGTCAGGAGTTCGAGACCAGCTTGGCCAACATGGTGAAACCCTGTCTCTACTAAAAATACAAAAAAATTAGCCGGGCATTGTGGTGCACACCTGTAATCCCAGCTACTCGGGAGACTGAGGCAGGAGAATCGCCTGAACCCAGGAGACGGAGGTTGCAGTGAGCTGAGATAGCACCACTGCACTCCAGCTTGGGTAACAGAGTGAGACTCCGTCTCAAAATAAATAAATAAATAAATAAGCAACAGTTCATATGAAAATGCTTTTTAAAAAACACAAAACTTAAAAAAAAAAAAAAAACACTAAGCTTTAACCCACTTGTAGGCTCATCAACTTTCTATGTAAGGCTTATACTCTCTAGATTCAATCTCATAAACCAGCCATCTAGGAACTGGGAAAGAGGAAAGTGAGACAGATGGTGGAAAGCTGGTATAATGAACAAAGAAAACAGTCTACTCTAGGAAAACTATAATTGAACAGCTTTGGACTTTCCTGAATGTGGTGATTTCTTCCACTTGGACATGTCTCTTCAGGGGTCCTTGGAAGTTATGTCTATGGAAGTGGCACAAAAGGTGACACTCCTGTGTGTCATGGGGCCAGTTCCACACCAGCCCACCAAGGACCTCACTTTCTTGCATCTGGTAGAATAAGACAGCGCTCAATACAAATTCTATTCCTATTTTCACTTTTATAGATGTAAACACTAAGAACCCTTGTTCACAAAACAAGCAATGTTATCATATGACCTAGCAATTCTATTCCTGGGTATACACCCAAGAGAACTGAAACTGTATGTTACATGAAACCATATACAGTCAATCTTCATTATTTGCAGTACTTATATTCTATAAAGTCAACACAAACACTGAATGAGGAAACACAGGAACACTGTTCCTTCGGGAAAATACAGGTTACTGTGAATCTCTGGTTGCACCATATTTGTCCACAGATCATTACATAACCTCACTATATGTGTGTTTCAGTTTAAAGACATGTTATTTCATATATATTATTGATTTATTAACACTGAACCCATGGCCAACAGCCCTATAACTCATGCCTGAATGACACTTGTCTAATATATGTATTTTCTCTGTAAGGCGCATCACAGCCTTCTCACACTTAGGAACACTATACAGCACTCAACACTATGCTTGGGGGCCACTTTAAGAAGCAAAATCATCAGCAAAAAACACAAAAGGGTGAAAATGTGGAACTAAGTAGACATAGAAAAGGGAACTCATTTATGGTATGAGAGCCCAAACAACAAGATAGAAGAGTGTTGCCTTGTCTGACCTTAGCTGGGAATGTGCATGTTGAATGATTCAAATTTGTCATCACTTTGCACATGTCTGTGCGTGACGCCAAGAGTATGAGTTTGGGAGTTATAAATATTATCAATTAGGTGAATTTTTAAATAAAGAATCCTTGAATAACGAGGATCAACTACACATGAATATTCATATCAGGATTATACCTAACAGCTAAAAAACTGATACAACCCAAATGTACATCAACTAATGAATCGATATATATCTACGCAATGGAATATTATTCAGTCATAAGAAGGAATAAAGTACTGACACCTGCTACTACATGGATGAACCTTGAAAATATGTAAGGCGAAAGAAGCCAGATGCAACACATATTGTATGTTTCCATTTATACGAAATGTCCAAAAAAGGCAAATACAAAGAAATAGAAAGTAGAGGCCGGGCGCGGTGGCTCAAGCCTGTAATCCCAGCACTTTGGGAGGCCGAGACGGGCGGATCACGAGGTCAGGAGATCGAGACCATCCTGGCTAACACGGCGAAACCCCGTCTCTACTAAAAAATACAAAAAACTAGCCGGGCGAGGTGGTGGGCGCCTGTAGTCCCACCTACTTGGGAGGCTGAGGCAGGAGAATGGCGTGAACCCGGGAGGCGGAGCTTGCAGTGAGCTGAGATCCGGCCACTGCACTCCAGCCTGGGCGACAGAGCGAGACTCCGTCTCCAAAAAAAAAAAAAAAAAAAAAAAAAGAAATAGAAAGTAGACTGGTAATTGCCAGAGACCAGGAGGGGGGAAAATAGTGGGTGTCTATGAAAAGGTATAGGGTTTCTTTTGGGGGCGATGAAAATGTTCTGAAAATAGGTAGCAATGACAGTTGCACAACTCTTAATATACTAAAATCCACTGAGTTATACAACTTAAAGGAGTGTTTTATGGTATGTGAATTATATCTCAATAAACCTATTTGAAAAAAAACCAAGTATATAGGAATAGATGAAGTTCTGTTAAAGCAATCTCTTTTTGAGTTATATACCATGAATTATAATGACTTAATAAAAATTACGCTTTTTTTGAGAAAGGATCTTACTCTGTTGCCCAGGCTGGAGTGCAGTGGCACAATCACAGCTCACTGCAGCCTCGATTTCCTGGGCTCAGGCGATCCTCCCACCTCAGCCTCCCAGGTAGCTGAGACTACAGGCACATGCCACCATGCCCAGCTAATTTTTTGTATTTTTTGTAGAGATGGGGTTTTACTATGTTGTGCCCAGGGTGGTCTTGAACTCCTAGGCTCAGGTGATCTGCCCACCTCTGCCTCCCCAAGTGCTGGGATTATAGGAGTGAGCCACAAAAATTACTCTTAATAATCCATCAACTTACAAATTAATAAGGTCATCCATCAATTTTGTTGAAAGCAAAGCAAGAATAGACCTAACTTGAAAAAGTATGTTATTGGTCTTTCAGAGTTATTCACTTTCTCAACAATGATGCCAATTTTCAAACTGTCCTTTCGTTTGGCGCCCTGGAAGTTTTGATACATATTACAACAGATCTTGTAACACACCACAATTAAGATTCTGGATGGGTAAGAGGAAGGACGATAGTAAAATGAGAGAAGAAAAATTTGTGAAAGGGGATATGAGAAAGGAGAACTTCTATGTCCATTACAGACATTTTCTTAAGTATATCAAGTTTACGAAGAGTATATATAGAAGTAAGAATTTGAAAAGTGGTTCCCTTAAAATTATTCGTGCTTGATATTGTATAGAAGTTTTTGTGAACAATTAGGAGCTCTTACACCCAGTCTGAAGTTGCTTGTTAATCAAACTGGTTAAGCTTCTCTCCTTCCCCCAGGCCTTCCCACTTCCTCCTACCACGTTCTTTCTAATCTTGTTTATTCCTCCCATAAAAGAAAAATATTTTTTGCCTAACCCTTGAGATACTCATAGATCTTACGGTGAGAGTGTTCTCTCTATTAAAATAGACCCCACTCCCTATTGCAATAGTTTCTCTCTCCCCCTTGCAATAATTCTTTTGAATAAACTGTCTCCTAAGTTGGAATTTATTATATTTTCTATCTGACATGTATTATTTAATTGTGTAATACAAATTTCTTACAGAGGAAACTTAATAACAAAAGACACTTCTTAGGTTATTTCCAAAGGCTCTTCACATAGATGGGATAATGGTAACTTATTCAATACATCCAAGAACACCCCTCATCTAATTCTTCAGACTCAAATTTTAATTAGCAAGTATACTGCAAAATTCATCTTGTATCTAGTGTATAGACTGAATTTTCCAGCTACTGTAATATCAAGGGTTATATCAACCCACCAAATTCTCTGTCTTCATCTATTTTCTATTCCCACAGTTTACTAATGAATTCTCTACGTCACATAATGTAAAAGCTAGCAAAATGCAGATTTGAAAGAAAATAGGTAGCTATTTGTATAGAAAAAGAGAACAACAATGATAAAAAGCACTTTTTAACTTGTAAAACACAAATTCCACATATACTAGAGGAAAAACATTAAAAAGAAATATTTTTAGTAGAGACAGGGTTTCACCATGTTGGCCAGGCTAGTCTTGAACTCCTGACCTCAGGTGATCCACCCACCTTGGCCTCTCAAAGTGCTGGGATTACAGGCATGAGCCACCATGCCTGGCCACTGTGCCCGGCCTGGAAAAACATTTTTAAAAAGCTGCTTTATTTTAGAATAAAAAATGAGCAGAGAAACTCATCTCAGTTTTTTTTTCATATTGCTACATTTCCTGAATGTAACATTAAGATAATACTAAGATAAATTGAATATGGGAGCCAATGAGCTTTGAGAGCTCTATTACATAAACACAAGCCTCCTCATCAACACAGTGAAGTCATATGAGATGAGAAATTCAGGTTAAGAGACATTTGCAAATAAAATGTTGATATTGGGGATTATGGCCAACATGTTACATGTAATATCAAGCCATGTTTACACCTAGAATTATATTGAACAAGTTTGAGTCATTTTAGTTAACAAATAGCCACATACTTTCAGAAGTAGGCAATCTACCCTGTTTTCTAAAAGGCAAAAAACAAGATGAAAGAAATAGGTTTTCTTTTCCCATGCAGTTGATCTCAGGCATAATCACTATAAATTGTCTCAGGTTTAGAGATTCATCAGCAGTTTTTCACTAGAATAGCAGGATCTGATTAGCAAGACAAGTATAAATTTTACATTTGTAATATTTGTATCTCATTTTAAATACAGTTATCCAGAAATGCTTGTCATAATACAGCAAAATTAATCATTAAGAAACAGACGTATTTAAAGTTGACTCTCATTAGCCTGAAAAAATTCAAAACAGACACACATACACAAAACCATTAGGAAAAACAGCCAAAGATGTGCAGTTTGCTAAAACAGTACTCATAACTTATTGTCTAAGGTCTACAGATAGAAATTGCCCTGTAGAAAAAAAAGATATAAGGTCTACAGAAATACATGAAATTCTATACAAAGAAAATTTGCTTTAAAAGTAAAGAAAAACAAAAAAAAACCTAAGGGAAATCCCCTTTAGGAAAAACTAGCCAATGAGCAAAACAATAATTAAATTACTATTATAATCGGGAACTGTGAAAAGGAGGTGTTTCATTGAAAATTATTACAGCAGCTAGAAGCTGTTCTCTAGCAGTTTTGCTCAAACTATTCCATGAAATACAAAACCCTTCTCTCCACAGAACCACAATTAACGTTTAAGGATTTCATCATCCTTAAGAATCTATAACAATACCAATGCTCAAAATGATTATCTGACAACTCAAAAATAAAATATTGCACATTTATATTATGTGACATATTCATTATATCACATAATGAACATAATTCATTAATGTTTCAAAGAATTAGTCTTTTCATTTTAAATATTAAATTTACAAACTATAATTTGATATATTAAATATGGGACTGGAATTAAAAAATATATGATCAAACTGTTCTGGAAGCATATTCTATAGTATTTTGCATGACAAAATTAAAAGTATAAGCCTTAATATCTTGAAATTTGCTGGATTACTTCTAACAATATCAACTGCAAGCCATAGTCAAGCAAATGATGACACTAAGAAAATGCAACTGTGAATAAAAGGTTTTGGCAAATGATTTCTGCATGCAAAGGAAGGTATATAGATTTATTAACTAAACCAGTAACTATTCCACAAAATGAATATAAATTCCCCATGTAAATGAAATCTATTAAATATTCATGTTTCTTGAGGAAAACAAGTGATAGTTTTTGATGATGCTATCAGTTACATCAGTCAGAGTTTGCCTGTACAGAACAATTTGGATTGTTTGGAAATCAAAACCTTTAGTTAAAATGTTTTTACCTATACTCCCAAATATTTGTGGGCTAATTATCTCTTTCATGGAAGAGCAAACAGTTTATAAGGGAAACTTTACAATTTTTTAAAATTTTAAAATAATTGTACATTAACAGAAAGTTGCAAAAGTAGTACAGAGATTTTGTGTACCTTTAACGCATTTTCCCCCATAGTAGCATATAACAGTAGTACAATATCAAAACCAGGAAACTGACTATTGATACAACCAACAGACTTTATTTTGATTTCAATAGTTTTACACGCACTCATGTGTCTATGTGCAGAGCTATTCAATTTTATCACTGTGTGTAAATTCAAGTAGTCACCACCAAAATAGAGATATAGAACTGCTACATAATGATCTCCCACAAAAACCCCATGTGCTAACCCTTTCTAGTCACACCCACTCACCCATCTCACAATCCTCACCTAAACTTTGCAGAGTCCCACACCTGACAATCACTAATCTGTTCTCCAGTTCTATAATTTTATCACTTTGAAACTTATATAAAGGAAATCATACAGTACACGACAGTTAAGAGATAAGTTTTTTTTAACGAAGTAGAATTTCTTGAGATCTATCCAAGTAGTTGCATGCATCAGATTTTTCATTTTTATTGCTCAGTAGGATTCCATGGTATAGATGTACCACAATTCATTTAACCATTAACCCATTGTAGGATATTTTGGTACTTTCCAAATTTTAGCTATGATGAGTATAGCTGCTATAAAAACTTGATTACAGGTCTTACTGTGAACATAAGTTTTCATTTCCTTAGGAATGTACTTATGTACATTTCCCAGGAGTATAACTGCTGGGTTGTATGGCAAATGTATGTTTTAGAATTTTAAAGAAGCTGCCTAACTCTTTTCTGGAGTGACTGTACCACTTTATATTCACACCAGATACATGAAAGATCCAGTTCTCTGCATCCTTGCCAGAACATGGTATTGTCATTATTGTTATTTATTTGTTTTAAGAGACAGGGTCTCCCCACGTTGCACAGACTGGTCTTGAACTCCTGGGCTCAAGCAATCCTCCCACCTCAGCCTGTGAAAGTGCTGGAATTACAGGTGTGAACCACTGCCCCTGGCCTCACCTTTTTATTGTAGTTGTTCTATTAAGTGTGGAGCGATATCTTATTGTGGCTTTAATTTGCATTTCCCTAATGGATAATGATGTTGAACATATTTTCATGTAATTGTTTAGAACCTGTATAACCCTTTTTGGGAAAAATGTTCATGTCTTTTAACCATTATCCAATTGGACTATTTGTTTTATTTTTTACTGTTGAGGTTTTTTTTTTTCTTTCTTTTTTCATCTATGAATTGTGCATTTAGTGTCATGTCTAAGAATTCTTCATCTCCCTCCATGTCGTAATGATATTAGGGTACATTTTCTTTCAAAAGTTATGTATTTCGGCCGGGCGTGGTGGCTCATGCCAGTAATCCCAGCACTTTGGCAGGCCAAGGCAGGTGGATCACCTGAGGTCAGGAATTTGAGACCAGCCTGGCCAACATGGTGAAACCCCGTCTGTACTAAAAATACCAATAATTAGCCAGGCATAGTGGTATGTGCATGTAGCCCCAGCTAGCTAGCTACTCAGGAGGCTGAGGCACAAGAATCACTTGAACCCGGGAGGGGGAGGTTGCAGTGAGCCAAGATCGCACCACTGAACTCCAGCCTGGGCGACAGAGTGAGACTCTTTAAAAAAAAAAAAAAAAAAGCTATGCAGCTTTAGGTTTTATATTTAAATCTATGATCTATTTTGAGTTAATTTTTTATAGGGCATGAGGTTTAAATTGAGGTTCATTTTTGGCCTATGGATGTCCAATTGCTCCCCACCATTTGTAGAAAAAAATTACCCTTTCTTCATTGAATTGGGTTTGAATCTTTCTCAAAAACTATTTGGCTGTACTTGTGTGGGGGTACTTATGGGTAATCTAATCTGTTCCATCAAGCTACGTGTCTATCTCTCTGCCAGTACTACCCTATATTAATTCCTATAGCTATATAAATCTATATAGTGGGTAGAATGATTCCTCCCGCTTTATCATAGTTTTTCAAAATTGTTTTAGCTATTCTTACTCTTTTTCCTTTCCAGAAATATTTTAGGATAAGCTTTCTATATCCATAAAAAAATCTTCCTAGGATTTTAATTGAAATTGGGTCAAATCTAGAGATAAATTTGGGGAGAAATTATATATTTACTATGTTGAGTCTTCCAATCCCTGAACAGAGTACATCTCTTCATTTATTTAGATCTTTAATTTCTTTCACCAGAGTTCTGTAGTTTTCACCATACAAGGTTTGTGTATGTTTTGTGGGATTTATACCTAGGCACTTCATTTTATTTTAAGCAACTGCAAATGGTATTATGCTTTTAACTATGGTTTCCAGGTGTTCTTTGTGAGTATAGAGAAATAGCTGATTTTTGATATGTTTATCTCATATCCTTAACAAACTCGCTCACTAGTTCTAGGAGTTTCTTTTTTTATTTGTAGATTCCTTTTCATTTTTCTATGTAGACTGTCACGTCATCAGCAAACAGGGACAGTTTCATTTCTTCCGTTCCAATCTACATGCTTTTATTTACCTTTCTTCCCTTACTGTGGTAGCTTCCAGAAATATGTTGAAGAAGAATGGTGAAAATTGATCAACTTTGCCTTATTCCTGGTCTAAGGGGAAAAGTATTATGAAAAAACTTATTGGAAAAATGTAAGGTCTATGTCTAAATTCATTTTTATTCATGTGGATGTCCAGTTGTTCTGGCACCACTTGTTGAGAAGACTATCTTTTTTCCATTGGTTTGCCTTTGCTACTTTGTCAAAGATCTATTGACAATATTTGTGTGGATCTACTTCTAGGGTCTCTATTCTATTCTATGGATCTATTTGCTTATTCCTTCACCAATACCACACTGTCATGATTACTGTAGCCTTAAGGTATTGAAGTCAAGTACTGAAGTCAGGTAGTGTCAGTTCTCCAACTTCGTTCTTATTCTTCAATAATATGGTGTCTATTCTGAATCTTTTGCCTTTCCATATAAAATTTAGATCAGTTTGTCAATATCCACAAAGTCACTTCTTGAAATTATGCTTGGGATTGCACTGAATCTACAGATCAATATGGTAAGAATTGATTCTTAACAACATTGAGTCTTGTTATCCACGAACATGGAATATATATTTATTTAGATCTTTTTTTATTTCTTTCATCAAAGTTTAGAAATTTCCTTTGTATGTATCTTGTATATATTTTGTTATGTTTATACATAAGCAGTTCAATATTTTGGTGTTAATATAATGTGTTATATTTTAAATTTCAAATTCCACTTGCACATTGCTGGCATGTAAGAAAGCGATAGACTTTTTATATGTTAACCTTGTAACCTGCAACCTGCTATAATCCCTTATTTGTTCCAGGAGTTTGTTGTTGATTCTCTGGGATTTTTGGGACTTTCTACATAGACAATCATGTCATCTCAGAACAAAGATAGTTTTACTTCTTTTCCCCCAATCCGTATAGCTTTTATTTCCTTATGTCTTATTGCATTAGCAAGGGTTTCTGGTAGGATGTTGAACAGGAGTAGAGAACAGGAACATTCTGGTCTTGTTCCCAATTTTAGGGGAAAAACATCTAGTTTCTCACCATTAAGTAAGATGTTAGCTGTAGGGATTTTTTTGTAAACGTTCGTTATCAAGTTGATGGTGCTGGATTTTGTCAACTGCCTTTTCTCCATCTACTAATATGACCAAGTAATTTTTCTTCTTTAGCTTGTTGACGTGATGGATAACATTAATTGATTTTCAAATGTTGAACCAGTTTTGCATACCTTTAATTCCTTTTTAAGGCTGAACAATAAATATTCTATTGTATGTAATATTCATTTTGCTTACCCATTCATCAGTTGATGAACGTTTGGTTTGATTCCACATTTGCCTGCTACAAATAATGCTGCAATGACTATTCACGTACCAGTTTTCCTGTCTACCTATGTTTTCAATGCTTTTGGGTATATACCTAGGAGGAGAATTGCTAGGTCATAGGGTGCTCTAAGTTCAACTTTTGAGGAACTGCCACACTTTTCAAGAGCGGTTACATCATTTTATATTCCCAATAGCAATGTACGATGGTTCCAAATTCTCCAAATCCTTGCCAACACATGTTACTGTTTGTTTTTGTTTTTTTGTTTTGTTTTGTTTTGTTGTACTACAGCCATTTTAGTGGGTGTGAAGTGGTATCTTATTATGGTTTGGATTTCTATTTTCCTAAAAGCCAATGACACTGAATGTCTTTTCATGTGTTTACTGACCATTTGTAAATATTATTTGAAGAAATGTCTATTCAAATCCATTATCATTTTAATCAGGTTATCTGTTTTTATTTATTGTTGACTTTTAAAGAGTTCTCTGTATACTTGAGATACTAGATTATCAAATATATGATTTGCAAATAGTTCCCCCAATGCTGTGTATTATCTTTTTCTTTCTTTTTTTTTGGGGGGGGTGGGGGCGACAGTCTCACTCTGTCACCCAGGCTGGACTGCGGTGGCATGATCTTGGCTCACTGCAACCTCTGCCTCTTGAGTTCAGGTAATTCTCATGCCTCAGCCTCCTGAGTAGCTGGGAAGCTGGGATTACAGGCATGCACCACCACCCCCGGCTAACTTTTGTATTTTTAGTAGAAACAGGGTTTTGCCATGTTGGCCAGGCTGGTCTCGAACTCTTGACCTCAAGTGATCTGCATGCCTCGGCCTTCCAAAGTGCTGAGATTATGGGCATGAGCCACCACACCTAGACTCTTTTTACTTTCTTGATTAGTGTCTATTGAAGCATAAAAATTTTAAATTATGATGAATCCCATTATCTATTTTTTTTCTTCAGTTGCTTGTGCTTTAGGTGTAATAATGAAGAAACCATTACTTAAACCAAGGTCATAAAGATTTATGTCTATGTTTTCTCTAAAAATTTCATGGTGTTAACTCATACATTTAAATCTTTGATCTACTTTGCATTAATTTTTGTATATGGTGAGGGGTAGAGGTCCATCTTCAATCTTTTGCATGTCAGCATCCAGTTGTCCCAATACCACTGTTTTGAATAAACTATTCTTTCTCCATTGAACAATCTTGGCACCACAGTTGAAAATTATTTGACTGTGAATATGTGGATTTACTACTGGATTGTTAATTCAATTTCATCAACCTATATGTCTATCCTTATGCCAGGATTATACTATGTGTATTGATGTAGCTTATAAAAAATTCTGGGCTGGGAGCAGTGGCTCATGCCCATAATCTCAGCACCCTGGGAGGTCGAGGCAAGTGGATCATCTGAGGTCAGGAGTTTAAGACCAGCCTGGCCAACATGGCGAAACCCTGTCTCTACTAACAATACAAAAAAAACAGCCGGGTGTGGTGGCACACACCTGTAATCCCAGCTACTCGGGAGGCTGAGGCATGAGAATCGCTTGAACTCAGGAGGCGAAGGTTGCAGTGAACCGAGATTGCACTCTAGCCTGGATGACAAGAGTGAAACTCCATCTCCAGAAAAAAAAAAATTCTGAAATTGAAAAATGTGACTTTGTCCGTTGTTTTTCAGGATTGTTAAGGCTATTCAGGGTACCTTGTTTTGCCATGGAAATTTTTAGATCAGTTTGCCAATTTTTACAAAAAGCGCCAGTAGGGATTTTGAATCCATAGATCAATTTGGGAAATATTTTCACTTCACCATTAAGTCTTCTAGTAGACAAACATGAGGGATCTTACCATTTACTTAGGACTTCCTTAATTTTTCTCAACAATATTTATAGTTTTCCATTTATAAGCCTTGCACTTCCCTGGTTAAGTATCTTCCTAAGGATTTTATTCTCTTTGATGCTACGGTAAATGGAATTGCTTTCTTAACTTCATTTTTAGATTTTTCACTGCTTGTGTATAGAAATACAATTGGTTTTTGTATATTGATCTTGTATCCTGCAACCTTGCTAAGCTCACTTATTACATCTAAGTCTTTTTGTGAATTTCTTTGGATTTTCATATATACATGATAATGTTATATGCAAATAGAGGGCATTTTAAGTCTTCCTTTTCAATCTGGATGCTTTTTATTTCTATTTCTTGCATAACTGCCCTGGCTAAAATTTCTAGTACAATGTTGAATAAACATATTGAGAACAGATATTCTTATCTTATTCCTGATCTTCAGAAGAAAGAATTATCTTACAACATTAAATGTAAAGTTAGACTTTGGTTTTTCTTAGATGCCTTTTAAAAGGTTAAAGAAGTTTCCTTCTATTTGTAGGTTGTTGAGTGTTTTTATCATGAAAGGGGGTTGAATTTTGTAAATGCTTTTTGTCTGTTGAGATGATCATGTGGACTGTTGTTCATTTTTCTATTAATAAGGTGTACTACAATGATTTTAAATGTTTAAACAAGCTTGAATTTCTGTTATAATTCTACTTACTCGTGGTACTTAAAAAATCCTTATTCAACTTATCATACAATTTGTCCACAAAGTATACAATTTAATGGATTTTAGTATATTCACAGTCATGCAACCATTACTGTGTTCAAATTTTGAACATTTAATCACTTCAAAAAGAAATCCCATACCTATTACCAGACATTCCCTATCTCATCTCTCTCCATACCCTGGGCAACCACTAATTTACTTCCTTCTGTTCTGACACATTTGCCTATTCTGGAAATTTCACATGAATAGAACATATGTAATCTCATGTGACTTGCTTCTTTCACTTAGCACAATGTATTCAAGATACATTCATGTTGTAGCTTATATCAGTATGTCATTCCTTTTTATGGTTGAAAAAATCATTCCATTGTATGGATATACCATATTTAGTCTATACATTCATCAGTTGGTAGACATTTGGGTTCTATCTTTCAGCTATTATGAATAATGCTGCTATGAACATTCATATACAAGATTTATCTGGATATATGTTTCATTTCTCTTAGGCATACGCCTAGCAGTGAAATGGCTGGGTCATATAACCTTAGATTTAACTTTCTGAAGAACTATAGAACATTTTTTAAATTGCTAAACTCAGTTTGATAGTATTTTCTTGAGAATGTGTGTGTTTATATTCATAAGGGATATTGGTCCTTTCCTGCAGTGTCTTTGTCTGGTTTTGGTATCAGGGTATTGCAGGCCTTACAGAAAAAGTTGAGAAGTGTTCCCTCTCTTATTTTTCAGAAATATGTGTGAAGGAATGATATGAATTCTATAAACATGTAGTAGAATTCACCATTAAGCTATCTGGGCCTGGGCTTTCCTTTATGGGAAAATTTTGAGTACATATCAGTCTATTCTTATCACAGGTTTACTCAGATCTTCTATTTCTTCTTGAGTCAGTTTTACTCAAGAAGTATACTCAATTTTTATTTTTACCTTTTCAAAGAAACAATTTTTGGTTTTATTGACTTCTTCCATTGTTTTTTCTCGTCTCTATGTCTCCTATAATCCTTATTACTTCCTTATTTTTGCCTGTGAAGTTTAGTATTCTTTTCCAGTTTCTTAAAGTGGAAGGTTAAATTATTGATTTGAGCTCTTTCTTACTTTTCAATATAGGCATTTACAATAATAAACTTCCCCCACTCACTGCTTTTGCTGCATCTCATAAATATTGATATGTTATATTTTTGTTTTCATTCATCTCAGAGTATTTTTTAAGTATTCTTGTAATTTCTTCTTTGACCCACTGGCTACTATGTTAATTTCCACATCTTTGTGAATTTCCCAAATTTGTTTCTGTTATTGATTTCTGGGTTCATTCCATTGTGGCCAGAGAAGATACTTTGTATGATTTCAGATATTTTTAAATTGATTGAGACATATTTGATGGGCTAATGCAGTCTATCCTAGGTAATATTCTATGTGTACTTGAGAAGAATGTATAGTCTCCTGTTGTTGAGTGGAGTGTTATACAGATGTCTGTTAGGTCTTGTTGGTTTCTAGTGATGCCCAAATCCACCTTCCCTTTCTTTAATGATCTTCTGTTTAGTTGTTGAATCCATTATTAAGTCAGGTATTGAAGTCTCCAACTATTATTGCTGAATTCTCTATTTCTCCCTCTAATTGTCTTTTTCTGTTTCATGTATTTTGGAGCTTTGTTCTTAGGTGCATATATGTTTATAATTGCTAAATCTTCTTGATGGATTAATGCTGCTATTATTATAATATGTCCTTCTTTATCTCTAGTAACAATTTCTGTTTGATTATTAAATTTCTGATTTAATTATTAAAGTCTATTTCATCTGATATTAGTAATAGCCACTTCAGAGCTCTTTTGGTTACTGTTTGCACTGTATATCTTTTTCTACTCATTTACTTTCAACTTACATGTATTTTTAAAATCTGAAGTATGTCTCTTGTAGACAGCAAAAAACATGAGATACCATCTCACCTGTTTTTCATCCATGTTCCCAATCTCTGCCTTGTAATTGGAGTGTTTAATTCATTTATATTTAATATTATTACTGAAAAGGTACAATTTATGTTTGTAATTTTACTACTGGTTTTCTATCTGTCTTTTTTGTTCCTGTATTCCTCCAATACTGCCTCCTTTTGTGTTAAATAGATATTTTATGGTGTTCCACTTTGATTTCTTGTCATTCCTTTTACTATACTTTTACTATACTTCCTTTTACTATACTTAGAATGGCTATTATCTAAATGTTAGGCAGTAACAAATGCTGGCAAGGATGTAGAGAAAAGGTAACCCTCATACACTGTTGGTGAGAATGTAAATTAGTACAACTACCATGGAGAACAGTTTGGAGGTTCTTCAAAAAACTAAAAATAGAGCCATCATACAATCCAGCAAACCCACTCCTAGGTATATACCCAAAAGAAAGGAAATCAGTATATCTAAGCGGTATCTGCACTCCCATGTTTACTGCAGCACTATTCACAATAGCCAAGACTTGGAATCAACCTAAGTGTCCATCAACAGATGAATGGATAAAGAAAATGTGGTACATATACACAATGGGGTACTATTCAGCCATAAGGAAGAATGAGATCCTGTCATCTGCAAAAACATGGATAGGACTGGAGGCCATTATGTTAAATGAAATAAGCCAGGCACAGGAAGACAAACATTGCATGTTTTGCTTATTTGTGGGAGCTAAATATTAAAATAATTGAAGTCAGGAGGATACAGGTAGAAGAGTGCTTACCAGAGACTGGAAAGGGTAGTTGGCAGGGGGACTAGTGGGAGGTGGGGAAAGTAGGGATGGTTAATGGGTACAAAAAATAGAAAGAATGAATAAGACCTAGTATTTGCTAGCACAACAGGGTGACTATAGTGAAAAATAATTTAATAATTTAATTGTACATTTTAAAATAACTGAAAGAATATAACTGGATTGTTTGTAACACAAAGGTTAAATGTTTGAAGTGATGAATACCCCACTTACCCTGATGTGATTGTGTATCAAAATATCTCATGTAACCTATAAATATATATATCTACCATATACCCATAAAATTAAAAATTAAAAAAATTATTTTTTTTCTTTTTAGCATAAATAATGACTTTTAGTATTCCTTGTAGGGCAAGGAAGCTAATGACAAATTCTACCAGTTTTTGTTTATCTGAAAATATCTTCATTTATCCTACACGCTTGAAGTATGTTTTTGCTAGATAAAGAATTCTTGGTAGATATTATTTTTCTTTCAGCACTTTGAATGTTACCCTGTTGCCTTTCAGTATCCTCGGTTTTTGAGAGAAATCTGCTGTTAATATTTTTATAGATCCCTTGTAAGTGATTTTTCAGTTCTCCCTTGCTGTTTTCAAGATACTCCCCTTGTCCATAGCTTTTGACAGCTTGATTATGGTGTTTTTTTGCATTTATCCTACTTGGAGTTTGCTGAACTTATTGGTTGTGTAGATTTATGTTTTCATCAAATTTAAGAAGTTTTGGGCCATTATTTCTTCAAATATTCTTTCTACTCCTTTCTCTCCTTTCCTTTTGAAGTTCTCATTATGCATATGTTGGTATTCTTGATGGTATCCCCAGAGGTCTCCGAGGCTCT